>NW_025999927.1:5541284-5542524 GCF_001458135.2 Marmota marmota marmota
ACCAGAGGGTGTAATTCAACCAACAGCTCCACCTATGGAGACAGGTGAGTGGCCCTCAACCCCCATAGTTGATAGATGGGATCCTGAGACAGGACCTGAAAGAATAGCATGCCCTGTACTTGAGCAGGCAGGAGGGCAGCAAATTCACTGTGCTTTAGATTTCAAAACAGTGAAACAGTTAAAGGAGGCTGTAACAACCTATGGTCCCCCTTCACTGTAAGCATCCATTACCAACTTGGACATGACTCCAGCACACTGGGCTAGCATGTGTAAATCTGTGCTAAATGGAGGACAATATTTGTTATGGAAGGTTGCCAATGAGGAATTTTGCACAGAGATGGCTAGGCAAAACACAGCATCCAGTTACCCTCAAAGAAATCTAGATATGTAGTTAGGAAAAGGACCTTATGAGGGTCAACGGCAACAAATTGAATATGATCCTGCTGTATATTCACAAATTGCTGCAGATGCAGTTAGGGCATGGAAGACTTTACAAGGACATGGAAATTTACAAGGTCAATTATCTGAGGTAATACAGGGAGCTAATGAACCTTACGCTGAATTTGTAGATAGGCTTATTCAAACAGCTACCAGAGTTTTGGGGGATACAGAACAAGCAATGCCATTAATAAAACAACTGGCTTATGAGCAAGCAAATCGTTGGTGCAGAGAGGTCATTAGACCATGGAAACATGGAGATTTAAACACATATATTAAATTATGTAGAGACATTAATGAACAAGGGCAAGTCTTGGCAGCTGCAGTACAATAGGCTTTAGATGCCAGGACGAAAACATGCTACAATTGTGAACAAACAGGACATTTTAAAAGGAATTACCCCATAGGAGGAAGGTTTAACAAAGTTAGGTATCAAAGGAGTAGAATACTGGGTATTTGCCCACAATGCCGTAGAGGGAGACATTGGGCTAATGAATGCCATTCTCAAACCACCGTAGAGGGTACTCCGTTATCAAAAAACGGAAAAGGACCAGGTGTTTACCCATGATATCGTGGAGAAAGGCATCGGGCTCCATTGCCAAAAAATGGACAGGAGGGCCCAATGCTCCAGGGCCCACAACCACAAATATACGGGGCACTGGAGGAACCCAGCAACATCATCAGGGTAGTTCCCAGGATACATTATCCATCAGATCTCTCATCAGACGAACCAGAGGGAGCGCAGGGTTGGACATCTGCGCCTCCGCCAGAGCAGTACTAACTCCAGAGATGGGAGTTCAAA
>NW_025999927.1:5544208-5693432 GCF_001458135.2 Marmota marmota marmota
AAAAAACTAAAGATATTATAGCTCATTGCTTACAAAATTTTGCCACTGTGGGCATTCCAAAACAGTTAAAAACAGATAATGGTCCTGGTTATACTCCTACCTCTTTTAAACAATTTTGCTCATCATTTGGCATTACTCATATAACAGGAACCCCTACAATCCCCAGGGACAAGGAATAGTTGAAAGAGCTCATCAAACTATTAAAATGTACTTATTAAAGCAAAAAGAGAGAATTGGAAAGGGTATATATCCTCCAAAGATAAACTTAAAATAACCCTTTTTACTCTAAACTTTTTAAATTTTGATTCATCAGGGCTTAGTGCTGCAGAAAGGCATATGTGTCCAAAAAATGTACACAAGCCTAAGGTACTTTGGAAGGATATTCTAACAGGACAATGGAATGGTCCTGATCCATTGATTGTCTGAAGTCGGGGTTCTGTTTGTATGTTTCCACAGGGAGAACAGCCGCCGATTTGGATTCCAGAGAGACTAACCAAAGTGATTTCTACAGACCAAAAAGAAGATGATTTGACTCAAATCCATAACAGCTGATATCCAGACCTCCAGCTTGGCTATTCTTACATCTGCGACAGTGATTATGCAGGATGCTTTTTTCAATATCTATTTTATTATTGCCCTTTCCCACATCATGAAGTTCTACTTTATTTTTTGAGCTCATACAGACCTAGGTTAATGTTTTTCTGATCAGTTTTATTTTTTGTCTGTGGAGTTTTTAAACATTGCAATGGAGATTTCACCTGTGTAAAGCTACAAGGCCTTTACTATTGTCTTATGTGTTGTATGTTATGTGTGCACACTTGTGTTTTGTGTTGTATGTCTGTATGTGTGCATGTCCATATATCATATATGAGGAGCGCTCATGAAAAAATGGATCCGAATTTTTTTATTCACGTGATTTAAATGGTTTAATTTAAATTGGGTAAACAGCTGTTGAGGATTGTTTTAATATGTGAACAAATAGGAGGTTAACAGATCAGTTTGTTTACTTTCACCTTTCCTTCTCATTATATTTAATAATTCTCTTCAGGATAATGAAATTGTTCAGAAAATTGTTTTCTTAGTACCTGTTGGAATGTTACATAATTTTTTTTTAGCCATCATTGCCAGAATTCCTATCTTCATCTTAGTGCCGGTGAAGACAAAGATAAAACCAAACTACAGCTTCTTCGATAGCTATCACAGTAAACTGTGTAAACTGACACATCAATGAATAATAACTCAACAAGTAATGCTCAATCAGGAGTTGATTTAATTTGGGAGGAAATGGACATATTGATAGATTCCTCTGCTTTGAACTGCTTGCAGAACTTGCCTGTACTATGTATCACTTTTATGCATTGTGAATTATCTGTTGGTGCAGCGAATTGTGGTAGTGCTGGCGTATCTTTGCTGATGGTGTCACCGGTGGTACATTTTTCCATAGGAGCCCTCAATTGGCTTAATGTGGTGGCATTTCTGTATCCTCCTCCCTTCTGCTAGTGATGGTCTAAAATTTGGGGGTCAACAGAGGTGAGGCAAAGAACCTCACTCCCCCACTGGCACCAAGGCCAAATTTGGGGGCCAACAGAGGTGAGACAAAGAACCTCACCCCCCTACTGGTGCAAAGGCCTATCCACAAGTATGGCTGTATGCTGGACTGGTAGTCAGTGACAGGTAAGATTCAATTGCAGTGGTACCAACCTAAGAGAGGAGGCTGACGTCTTGAGGTCAGCTCACCCGATGACGGGTAAGAACCATATGTAGTATCGGACAGCCTAACAGGCATGGTCCCTAAGCCACATTGCTTGTTGTTTAATTAAACAGAAGGGGGGAGATGTTGAGGGTCACAGCTGAGTCGGGATGACGCATGGCATTTTTGCCATAAGTATGGTTGAGAGGTGATGCAGCGAGCCATTAAGATGATGACTTTTGAGTTCTGGCGGAGTTCCCGTTGAGTTCCGCTTGAGCTCTCGCGGGGATTCCCGGAGAGTTCCCATTGGTTGGGGAAGTGCTGGAGAAGGGATTTTCGAGGTGCTGGTTCCTGGAGGAGCCTCGTGGCATTCAGGAGAGTTCCCAGGGAGCGTATGTGGAGTGTGCTGGTGGAGTTCAGAAATAAAGTTTGTTCCTGCTTCAGTGGCTCGTGATTTGTGCCCGGCCAGACTGCGGCACCCAGGTTCTTTGCAAAGGTAGTAGTTCTGGCTTCTACTTTTACCCCTTTTCTCAATAGGAGCCTTTGGGTAACCCTAAGTAGTCAGGCACTTACTGACCAATGCTAGTGACACTCGAGTTTGAATTAATCTCTGCTTTGGCAGGTGGATGGTTGGGGTTGGTGTAAGCTGCAGGCATCTTCAGTTGAGCAAGCAAGCCCCTTTTGGTATTAGGAGCTGATCACAGCAGGGGATACCTGTAGGCATCAGCTTCAAGGGCCGCAGCTGGCAAAGCTGGATTCTTCACTACTATCAAATGGTGCATTGCAACTCTTGAGGATGGGCTATGCCCTCCAGTGTCACAGCAGACCCTAGCAGCTTACTGCCAATTTCTTCCTGGATTCTTACCTTGTAAATTCAAAGGATGGAATTCATAAACTACAATGGAATGCAAGAGTGATAGGAACAGGATTTACTCTTTGGGGCTGGGCCACTGCAGAATGACAGGTCAGTGCACAGTGACTTGCCTTGGTCCTGGCTTGCTGTGCCTCAGATCCATGCCAGTGTGGTGGGCTCTGTGTGACCCTGACTCATGCTCACTGCCTGCTTTGGCTGCCTTTCCCCTGCCACTTCTCCATAGGGCTTAGTGGGCCGACTGCACTGCTCTGTGGCCAGGGGGCTGTAGTGACAAGGACAAGGGCTTGGTTCACCAGGTCAGATAATTGGGCTGGTTCCAGTTCCTGCTTCCATCTGTCCTAGTCCCTGCTTCCATCTGTCTCAGTCCCTCATATTTTCTTCTGTCTTGTCTGTATTGTTGAAAACCTCAAGGGTCAAGTTCAAAAGCTGATCAATGGGAGTTTGAGGTCCTATCACCTGTTTCCAGGTTTTATTTTTTTGTTCATATCAGAGGCTGATTCACTGATAATGTGAGTCCCTAACAAAATTCGTCCCTCACATGAGTCTGGATTAGTATTAGTATATTTCCAGAGGGTTTCATCCCGAAAACAAAGCAGAATTTTCTTCCCTATATTGTATTATTTCCAAAATCTTTTCAGAATTAGCTAATTACTTGGTGCGTCCTATCATTTCCTTGATCAAACCTGTGATCATACAGTTTTGTTTCCTAAGGTTGTGACTTTGGCTTTGGTAATCACAGCTAGGACTCTGGTTGGGGTGACATTCTCCCCTACAGGCTGTTCATGTTCTTGAGTGTGCACTTCACCACCATGTGCCTTTGTGGCTGCCCATAAAGGAGTCTTTTACTCAGGGCTGCAGCAGGTGGAAAAGACTCCTTGAATGTCAGCCACAGTAGATCAAACACAAACACAGGGATGGGAGCCCACCTGTGGGTCCTCTGGAATCTATCCAGGCTTTGTTTACATTGTGTGAAGTTAGTCATGGAGAAAAGAGCAGGTTCTCTCAATATGGGTTAAGGGTCTCACAACCCAATCGTTTCTCCTCTGAACCTTCTTGCATTGTCTCACATACGAGCTTTTGGGGGAATACTTCACATCTAAACCATAACAACTGGGTTCCTCTGTTAATGGAGGGTAAAGAGGGTGTTATGAAGGTGGTAAGGAGGAGAAGTCATTGGAGAAGAGGAAGTAGAAGAACCTGGAGAACTTTGTCCAGAGGTTTCACTAAAAACCTCCAGAGATGATACTGGTCCTACAATTTGAGCCATGGGTGATGGAGGAGGTGTGTTTGGAGCACTTAAAAGTAAATCCTGCATTGGATTATGTTCATCCCTACTGGTTTCAAGGGTGATATGAGCAAAATAGATCTTGCAGAATCTGTAACTTTGGATATTTTTCTTTAGATTTTTTTGGTGGGGGTGGTACTGGGTTGAACTTTGTTGTGTTTGCCACTGACCTAGAACCCCAGCACCTTTTACTTTTTATTTTGAGACGCTCTCTTGCTAAGGTTCTTAGGACTTTGTTAAATTGCGATGTCTGGCTTTGAATTTGCCATCCTCCTGCCTCAGCCTCCTGAGTCACTGGGATTACAAGTGTGCACCACCATACTGGTTGTAACCTTGGATTTTGATATAAGGCCATAAAAGCTTGAACATACAGAATCTCTGTCCATTTTTCTTCTTACTTACAGAATAAATGAAGCTGCTACATTGTGTTAAAGTTTACAGTGCCATTTTAAGGCCATATTTCTCCATTCTTTTATTTATATTGAGGCCAAGCCATATCACATAAAAAAACATTCTTTAAATCTTCTGCTTTAAAATACTTTAAATTATTTTTATGCACACAGGTATTGGGCAGAATAGTGTGGTGGGAACATGCGGCATGAGATTGTACAGAGACAGTTCATGACGGGAGTGAGGGAGGGCAGGTGGAGGTTGTCCTCATCACTTAGATTTATAGCTGAAGGCCAAGTCCCTCCAATAATAATGTGTCTTGGGTGACCCCCACATTTGTTGAAACAAAGGGCTCTCAAGACACTGACAGACCAACTCCTCATGTGTGCCTTCTCTGACCCAGGAATGAGGTGTGTTGGCTTAAGGGCAAGAAAGAAAGGAAGAGAAATAGAAAAAAAAGAACAAAATCACCTGTTTAAGTTTCATAAAGGCTGATAAACCTACATGATCCCATTATGCAGTGTGAAAAGAGAAAGAATTTTCAAGAGGGGGCCATTGAGCCCCTTCATGGTTTTAGAGTTCCCCAGTCCCCCAGAATGGCATTGGCTGTCACCTCATTGCCACTTGAATCTACAGGGCATGGAGATTTCCCAGCCATCCAGGAGGAGGAATTAGGGGCCTCCTATGGGAGCTCCAGGTCATGCTCTCTGTTCTAAAAAGTGAAGGCATCAGAGAGGGGTCATAGCACAGGGGCTTACGGAATAAGTCATAGCCAAGGCACAAAGAAACCACTTGAGAAAACTTACCAAAGTCGATGCCTCTGAAGATCCCTACACAGGCCACCAAGAGATCTCAGGAGAAGAGATCCTTCTAGGGAGGGGCCCAAGGAATTCCCAGAGGGGAGGGGAATTCCACTCAGGAGCAGCAGGGTTCTTGGCATATGTGACAGGAAAGAATTCTGGCAGGTACCAGACAAAGGCATGGACAGAGGTTTATATAGAAAGTAGCTTCATGTTCAAGGGAGAATGTGGGCTGTCTCCAGAGTGAGAAGCCCTGTTTTGGGTTAGGGTCCTGTGTTTTCAGAGGAGAGGCAGATAGGGTCCACTTAAGATGAAGCCAGATGGATCTGCACAATTTTATGCCACTTTTCCCTGCATCTGTGAGTTTTCCTCATTTTATGAGAATGCAGGCCAAAGGCAGGTTGTGCAAGTTTTACAATGTGCCTTCTGCTTCTCAGAAGCTTGTAGGCATTTCCTTTGGAACATGGTAAATCTCTGTCCTAAATCCCTGTCTCACCTAAGCATCTAGACAGCTGGCTGGTCTTCTTGGATTTGATGAAAGGGAAGTTCAAGTGTTCCTAAGAGACTTGGTTGGATATATTTTTGATTCCTCCACTATCCACTATGTTTCATCACCTCTAAGGCAGTAGAGTATATTTAGACTTATTTATACAAACATGAGTAGATTTTATTCTAATTAGGATCCCAAATCTTGTGGTTGTACATTATGTGGATATTCACTGTGGTGTATTCATATATGTTCATAGGAATATTATGTTGGATTCATTCCACCATCTTTCCCATTCCTGATTCCTCTCTCTTCCCTTCATTTCCTTTTGTCTAATCCAATGAAATTCTATTCTACCCCTCTCTTGTGAATGAGCATCCATATATCAGAGAGAATATTTGACCTTTGGTTTTTTTGGGGGGATTGGTTTATTTCACTTAGCACAGTAATTTTCAGATCCATTCATTTACTGGCAAATGTCATAAAGACATCCTGATTTATGGCTGAGTAATATTCTATTGTGTCTATATACCACATTTTCTTTATCCATTCATCTGTTGAAGGGTATCTAGGTTGGTTTCATAAGTTAGCTATTGTGAATTGAGCTGCTATAAACATTGATGTGGCTGTGTCACTATAGTATGCTGATTATAAGTCCTTTTGGTATTTACTGAGGAGTGGGAGAGTTGGGTCAAATGGTGGTTCCATTTCAAGTTTTCTGAGGAATCTTCAATGCTTTCCAGAGTGGTTGCACCAATTTTCAGTCTCATCAGCAAGGTATGAGTGCCTTTCCCCCATATCTTCACCAACATTTGTTTTAGTGCCTGTTCAGTTTCTTTACCAATTTATTGATTGGGTAATTTGTGGGGTTTTTTGGTGTTAAGATTTGAATTCTTTTTATATTTTTTTTAAATAATTGCTTTTAAATTGCCTTAACATTTTTGGTTTGTATGCTTTTTTTTTTTTTTGCATCAATGGTGGAAGTGATTTTGACATTCTAGGATCTTAGTTTTGTTCCTCCTGTTTTAACTTCAAAATATATGCATTCATCTACACATGTCAAATCATGAAGTGGCGACCTGAACAAAATTTAAGGGTTTGGTGTTTCCTAGATATGTACCTTATAGTGAAGGCTACATGCACCAAACTCCCAAACTCAAGCCAACTTATGTTATGAGTACTGCTTGATGTACACATGTGAAGAGTCCCTCTCCTCCTCTCCTTGATGGAACTTCACTCAGCTCCTCTGAGCCCTCTTGGCTGCAAACTCTCTCAATACAAATGGTTTTGTAAACACTGCCAGCCCAGACTTGAAGGAACACTAGCATATTTCGCAATTCAAGGTCCAGTCCTTGGGGTGACACAGACACTCCACCCCACCTCCTTAAGATTCCTGCTTGAGAAGTTTAATGCAGCTAGAAGAATTTACTACCTGTTCCAGCCAAACCTGGAACTCCCTGTTTTTAGAAAACTTACAATCTTAAATTCTTTCTGTTTCTTTGAGGAGTAAATGTTTTATATCCAGAATTATCTTTCTCAAAGATCTGGGCACTTCCTCTTGAAGTGGAATGATCAAGAAAGAAAGGGCCCCTGTCTCTAGATCTCTGTGGCCAGTGGAGCTAGCTTTGACAATGCTGGTTGGTAAATACGGAGGCCCAGGCAGGTTGGCCAACAGCCCCTGATCTGGCAGGGTATCTGCAAGTCCAGAACAAGCAAAGCCTCCTGCCTCTTGTTTCAGTGGAGCTGAGCTTAGTTTATGCTGAACTCTCTCCCATGCAGGAGCCTGAATAAAATCTCTCTTGATATTTCCAGCAAGTGTCCAGCAGATAGTTTCTTCTGGACAGTGTGTATGTCTAGCATCTCCTGATTAGTGGGTGCATTTCTGTAAAACATTTCTAGCAAGAGAGATTACATCCTAAATGGGCATTTGCAATGTCCTCAGAAAAACAAGCTTCACTGAAGAGTTTCATTTCTAAAATTTCTCCATCTTTTCTGTAGGTTTATTGAGGTATAATTGACAAAAATTGTATATATCCAGGGTATGTAAGGAGATGCCTCAATATACATTGTGAAATGGCTACAGTCAAAGCGATCAGCATTCATCTCCCACAGTGTCTTGTCTGTGGGGTGGCGAGTGGCCTCTGTGCTTTTCAAAGGGCTTTTAACTCATCAGTGTGTTTCGGCCTCACCGTTACACTGAGATACTTACAAGCACCTCACCTGGAGGAGCAAAGCGCCTGCAGGACCTGAAGCCTCCCCTGAGTTCAGCATCCAGCTGGACTGGAGTCCACACCATCAGTGCTTGACCCAGTGTCATGACCCCTGGATGACACTGTGCTTTATCAGCTTTTCTGCTGCTCTGACCAAAATACCTGGTGGACAATTTTAGAGGAGGAAATATTTCCTTGGGGACTCACAGTTTCAGAGGTCTCAGTCCATAGATGTCAACTCCATTGCTCCTGTGGGGTGGCAGAACATCATGGTAGAAGAGTGTGGTGGAGGCAAAGCTCAGGATGTGGCCATAAGCAGAAAGAGAGAAAGAGAGAAAGAGAGGGGCAGCTCCACTCTCCAGGGACAAAATATATACCCCAAAGGTATACCTCTAATGACTGACCGCCTGCCAGCCTCACCCTACCTATTAATCTCCTGACAGGGATTAACTAGGTGTTTAATCCCTGTCAGGAGATTAATTCGTTGATTAGGTTAGGGCTCTCATGCCCCAATCATTTCACCTCTAACCTTCTTTCATTGTCTCACACATGAGTTTTGGGGACACCTCATATCTAAACCATAATACACCTTAGATGTTCCAATGGTGCTTGTCTCATACAGGGCCAAAGAATTCTCATAAGTGACCTATAGGCACAGATATTTTTCTTTAAAACAAATTAGTTGCTACTCCAGACAGAATTGGCTGATGCTTTCCTATTCCATGCCACCAAAGTTGAATGGTAGATTTTGTTCCAGTTCAGACAGAAATACGTTGTTCAAGCCTGGCTTGGACTTCCTATCTTAGTGTTGGGTCTTTCCTGTCCTATTCAAGCTGAACTGGAGTTGATTTTTTGAAAGTTGTGTATCTTCTCCCAAGTGTGCCCCTCTACTCCCCTGGGGGCCAGCACAGCAGCTGGTTGCTGGGCTAAGAAAGAGGTGGATACAGGAGTGGAGCTGTAATGTAGTCATGATTGTCGTCCAGACTGGAGAAACTGTTCTTGCCTCTTAAAAAGCCAAGTATTTTGACAAGGACAAACAGGGCTGTTTTGGCCTGTCAGAAGAGATGAAATAAAGCAAACTAATGTTTATCAGAGAGGATAGCTCAAATTTGTAGGATTCAGCAGCCTTGAATTTTTGAGTAAACTTTTTACAGGCTCTGTTTTTGCAAAATAGTCAAGAAAAGAAAAAAACCCACACTTTTATGCTATTCATTTTTATTTACTCAAGTTCAAGTAGTATGACCCATTTTGTTTGGCTTAGGAGGTTGAGACAAGAGGATCACAAGTTCAAAGCCAGCCTCAGCAACTTAGTGAGTATCTAAGCAATTTAGTGAAAATCTGTCTCAAAATAAAAATAAAGAAATAGAAAGGGCTGGGGAAGTGGCTCAGTGGTTAAGCACCCCTGAGGTTCATTTCCTGGTAATGCCCAAAAAAATTAATTATGGGATTTTTTATAAATGAATGTGCTAAGCATGGCAACATCCAATGAATGCCAATAACTGTATTGGGTGGAGTTTTCCAGAAAAACACAGCCAATAGGACACATATCATTATATATGAGGAGATGTATTATGGGAACTGGCTCATGTGGTTATGGGGGTGTAGAAGTCCCGTGCTATGTGGTCTGCAAGATGAGGACCCAAAAAGGCTGGTGGAGTAACTCTGTTGGCTCAGAAGTTCTGAGACCCAGGTGTAAACCCTGGAGTCCAAAGGCCTGAGAACCTGGGGCTCCAATCTCTGAGGGCTAGAGAAGATAAATGTCCCAGCTCAAGAAAAAAGAGAATTCACCTTTTCTCCATATGTTTTTCTGTATGTGCTTTGGATGCTTTGGATATGGACACCTACTTGATAGGACTGGTCTTTTTACTTATCTATGCACTGAGTCAAATGCTAATTTCTTCCAGAAACGCCTTCAGCCATCTGGGTAGTCTTTAACCCAGCCAAATTGTCAACGGTAAACTTAACATCACAGTGGCTAACTACATCAATGTGAAATCTGGTTCAGCTCATGCTTTTTCGTGGTCTTACTTGGGCTTTGAAGTGCACTGCCTATGCTACTTCAGGCCTTGCTTCTGCCATTGGGAAAACCTGCAGGAAGGGAACTCATGTCTGTTGAGGTAGCATGTGAATTTCAGGGTTGTTGTGATCCTCGAATGCGAATCAGATCAAAGGGCATGAAAGTATTTCACAGTACATAAAGTGATGGGAAAATGAAGGAAAGGGCCATAGGTCTTAGCATTTCTGACCCTTCACATCAGTTACTAAATTCACCGTCTCCACAGATTCATGCTCTGACTTACATTTTTATCCCAATCAACGGTCTGAAATTGTTTAAAAGATATACTGTCAAAATAACACATTCTGTACATCCTATCGTGCTGGTTTGCAAACATGTATTGTGATTGTATACTACAGGTCTTCATGGAATCCCCAAAGGATTCATATACAAAACAGTTTTAAGTTTTTAAAATTCAGCTTCAAATTCTTTTTAAAATTTGTTCTATTTAAATATACATGACAATAGAGTATATTTTGACATATTATAGATACATGGAGTATAACTTCCCATTCTTGTGGTTGTATATGATGTGGCATTTCACCGGTCATGCATTCATATATGAAGATAGGAATGTTATGTCGGATTCATTCGACTGTCTTTCCTGTTCCCATCCCCCTTCCTTCCCTTCATTCCCCTTTGTCTAATCTAATGAACTTCTATTCTTGCCCCCACCATTCTGCATATCAGAGAGAACATTTGGTCTTTGAGTTTTGGGGACTAGATTATTTCACTTAGCCTGATAGTCTCCAGTTCCATCTATTTACTGGCAAATATCATAATTTCATTCAGATTTATGGCTGAGTAATATTCCATGGTGTGTGTGTGTGTGTGTGTGTGTATGTATATATGTGTGTGTGTGTGTGTGTGTGTGTGTGTGTGTATATATATATATAATTTTCTTTATTCATTCATCTTTTGAAGGGCAAATAGGTTGGTTCTATAGGTTAGCTATTGTGAATCGAGCTACTATAAACACTGATGTGGCTGCATTACTGTAGTATGCTGATTTTAAATCCTTTTGGTATATACTGAGGAGTGGGATAGCTGATTCAAATGATGGTTCCATTCTAAGTTTTCTGAGTAATCTCTATACTGCTTTCCAGAGTGGTTGTACCAATTTGCAGTCCTACCAACAGTGTATGAATGAAATTTTGCCACCACATCCTCACCAAAAAGAAATAGTCATGAAATTTCTTGGTAATTGCCATTCTGACTGGAGTGAGATGGAATCTCAGTGTAGTTTTAATTTGCATTTCTCTAGAGATGTTGAACCTTTTCTTCCTATATTTGTTGACCACTTTTATATCTTCTATGAAGTGCTAGTTCAGTACCTTTGCCCATTTATTGTTTGGGATATTTGTTTTATTGACATTTAAGTTTTTTGAGTTCTATGTATATCCTGAAGGTTAATGCCTCATCTGAGGTGCAAGTGATAAAAATTTTCTCCTCTTCTCTAGCCTTTCTTTTCATGTTCTTCCTTGTTTCCTTTGCTGTGAAGAAGCTCTTTAATTTGATACCATCACATTTATTAATTCTTGATTTTACTTCTTGCACTTTAGAAATCTTGTTGAGGAATTTGGTTCCTAAGATGACATGATGGAAAGTTGGACCTATTTTTCTTCTAGTAGGTGCAGGGCCTCTGGTCTAATGCCTAGGTCCTTGACGCACTTTGAGTTGAGTTTTGTGCAGAAAGATAGAAGTTAACTTTCATTTTGCTACATACAGATTTCCAGTCTTCCCAGTGCCATTTGTTGAAGAGGCAATCTTTTCTCCAATGTATATTTATGGTGCCCTTGTCTACTATGCAATGAATGTATTTATGTGGGTTTGTTTCTGTATCTTCTATTATGTTCCATTGGTCTTCTTATCTGTTTTGTTGCCAATAACATTTGGTGGCAATACCATGCTGCCGGGGTCCTGCCCTAGCGGGGTCCAGGGAGTCCTGAAGGATGAGTGGCATCGGCGAAAAGATGAGACAGGAGTCGTTCCGTTCGAGCAATCTCCAGAGAGAGAGAGCTAATGCAGCTTTCTCTGGGTCATCTTTTATTACAATTTTTCTCATCATTATAGATTCAGAATACGTCATTGATTATATAATTTAAAACTTTGCCAAGACATGACATTTCCTTAACCATGATTGGGGGTACAAAAAATGTAACATTAATTTACATTTTTCCAGGATATGTCCTTCAGTTATATAATTATTAAAAGTACAGAATCATTAATAAAATACGTCACTAATTTACATTTTTCAGATTTTCCCAAGATTTACTATTTTTCCCAAGATATGCTATTTTCTTATTAACTAATGCCAAACTACATAACCAGACTCTAAGTCTCCTAACCAATCCTTAACCTAAAGTACACTTGTACTGTATTTCTAGTCTAAAATTCCCATCTAAAAAAGTCCCTTTAAATCTTATATTTAAAATATCCTAAAGTTTATGAATCATTCTTAAAACATATCAGAAACCTATACAAGTAAAAACTTAAGAATTTATAAACTTAAGAATCTAAATAAAATAATATTTCTAACATTATTCTAAAACTGTATCTTATAAAGCTATTTTAATTAATTCCTAAATTTATTCTCATAAAACTGGTTGAGCTGCTTTCTCAAAGAGTTTCTTTGTTTCTCAGTCAAGGTGCACTAGTTCTCATATCTTTATAATCTTTCTCAATAGAAAGTAAGTTCTAAAAATCAATCCACTTTCCACCAATATTAACTATGCTCATCATATATCCCTATGTAAAGTAAGAAAGGGTTTATAAAAAGAGAAGAATATATCTTTATATGTTTTAACTTTCCTAAGTGTATAATATAACTTTCCTTAATCAAAAATGAAACTGCATGTGGTGAACATTGTGAAATAAGCATACTGATTAGGTTTTCTAAGAAACCGGAAATATGGGCTTGGGTTCTAGTTGATATAATCAATGTGGTGCCTAAAATTCTCATGACCTTTCAAAGGATGATTGTTGTCCATTATCAGGTTTATCCACAATGTACTGAGATAGAAGAACAGCCTTCTACTTTGTCCTTGATATGCTGAGGGGTAGTAGAACAGCCTTCAAGGCATGAACTACCTGTTATGTTCTAGCCATCTGAAATTTAATTTGTTTGGCATTTAACATACTCATGCCTCCTGTCAGAAACATAAGCATGAAAATGCAAAGTCCCAATTACATAAAAAAGGGTCTCATGGTATCGGTTTCCCACCAACCAGCGCGGCTTTGCCAGCATTCATCCTCACTGTGACCCTGTCAAGACAGCGAGTGGGGGATCGCCTTCACCACCATGCCATTTTTGTTACGATAGCTCTGTAGGGTAATTTAAGGTCTGCTATTATGATGCCTCCTGCTTCACTTTTCTTGCTTAGGATTGCTTTGGCAATTCTGGGCCCCTAGTATTTCTCAATGAATTTCATGACTATTTCTTCTATTTCTATGAAGAACATCATTGTAATTTTAATAGGAATTGCATTGAATCTGTATAATGCTTTTGGTAGTATGACCATTTTGACAATATTAATTTTGCCTATCCATGAACATGGATAGGTCTTTCTATCTTCTAAGGTCTTCTTCAATTTCTCTTTTGTTAAATTTAACTCCCAAGTTATTTTTTTTTTTGAGGCTATCGCTAATGGTATAGTTTTCCTAGTGTCTCTTTCAGGTTGATTCATCATTACTGTATAGGAACACAATTGATTTATGGGTGTTAATTTGATATCCTGCTAATGTGCTGAATTCATTTATGGGTTCTAGAAATTTTCTGGTGAAGTTTTTTTTGGGTCTTCTAAATATAGAATCATGTCATCCGAAAATAGGAATATTTAGTTTGAGCTCTTGAGCTCTTCTTTTCCTACTAGTATCCCTTTAATTTCTTTCTTTTGCTTAATTGCTCTGGCTAGAGTTTCAAGGACTGTGTAGAATAGAAGTGGTGAAAGAGGGCATCCCTGTATTGTTCATTTTTAGAGGGAATGCTTTCAATTTTTCTCCATTTAGAATGGTGTTTGGCTTGTAAATATGCATTTACAGTGTTGAGGTATGTTCTTATTACCCCTCGTTTTTCTGGAGTTTTGAACATGAATGGATGCTGTACTTTGTCAAATGCTTTTTCTGCATCTATTGAGATAATCATGTGATTCTTGTCTTTAAGTCTACTGATGTGATGAATTACATTTATTGATTTCCATATGTTGAAATAGCCTTGCAACCCTGGGATGAACCCCACTTGATCATGGTGTAATATCTTTAAAATATGTTTTTGCATGTGATTTGCCAATATTTTATTAAGAATTTTTGTACCCATGTTTATCAGGGATGTTGGTCTGAATTTTCTTTCTTTCACGTATCTTTGTTGCATTTTGGTATCAGGGTGATACTAGCTTCACAGAGTGAATTTGGAAGGGCTCCCACCTTTGCTATTACATGGAATAATTTGAAGAGGATTGGTGTTTGTTCTTCTTTGAAGGTCTGGTAGAACTCAGCTGAGAATCTATTCCTGGGCTTTTCTTTGTTGGTAGGCTTTTGATGGTGTCTTCAATTTCATTGCTTTGTATTGATCTGTTTGAATTTTCTGATTTAATTTGGGTAGGTCATGTGTCTCTAGAAATTTGCTGATGTCTTCAAGATTTTCTATTTTATTAAAGTATAAATTTTTAAAATAGGTTTTGATTATCATCTGTATTTAAATAGTGTCTGTGGTGATATTTCCTTTTTCATCACAAATTAGTAATTTGAGGTTATTTTTTCTCTCTTTCTCTTCATTAGTTTGCCTAAGGGTTTATCAATTTAAATTATTTTTTCAATGAACCAACTTTTTGTTTTGTTGATTTTTTTGAATTTTTTTTTGTTTCAATTTCATTGATTTCACCTGTGACTTTAACTATTTCCTGTCTTCTACTGCTTTTGGTTTTTATTTGTTCTTCTTCTTCAAGGGCTTTGAAATAAAATGTTAGGTTATTTATTTGGTGTCCTTCCATTCTTTGAATGAATGAGCTCAATGGAATGAACTTTCCCCTTAAACAGTCTTTTTAGTGTCCAAGAGATTTTGATATATTATATTGGTGTTCTTATTTACATCTAAGTAGTTTTTTTTTTAAATTTCTTCCCTTATTTCTTCAGCTATCCACTGGTTATTCAGTAGTGTATTATTTAGTCATCAGGTGTTAGCATAGCTTATGTTTGTTATTTTATCATTGCTTTCTAATTTTATTCCATTATGATCTGGTAAAATGCAAGATATTATCTCTATATTTTTGTATTTGTTAAGATTTGCTTTGGGGCCTAAGATATGGTCTATTTTTGAAAAGGACCCATATGCTGCTGAGAAGAAAGTGTATTCAGTCATTGATGGATGAAATACTTTATATAAGTCTGTTAAGTATAAATTATTAATTGTTTTTTTAACTCTTTTTAAAATTTTTTATGTAAAAATTTTTTACTTATATATGACAGCAGAATGCATTACAATTCTTATTACATATATAGAGCACAATTTTTCATACCTCTGGTTGCATACATAGTATATTCATACCAATCCATGTCTTCATACATGTGCTTTGCATAGTAATGATCATCACATTCCACCATCATTAATTACCCCATGCCCTCTCCCTTTCCCTCCAACCCTCTCCCCTCTCTAGAGTTCGTCTATTCCTCCCAGGCTCCTATTCCCTATCAGCCTCTTTATATCAAAGAAAACATAATTGTAGTTTTTAGCTTGATAACTTCTTTATTTAGTTTTTGTTTGGAGGATCTATCCAGTGACAAGAGAGGCATGCTAAAGTCACCCAGTTTTATTGTGTTGTGATCTGTTTGATTCTTGAAATTGAGAAGGGTTTGTTTAATGTATGTAGATGCTCCATTGTTGGAGACAAAAAATATTTACAATTGTTATGTCTTGTTGATGTATAATTCCCTTAAGTAGAATGAAAAGTCCTTCTTTGTCTCTTCTGATTAACTTTGGCTTGAAGTCTACTTTATCTGATATGAGTATAGAAACCCCTGCTTGTTTATGAAATACAGTTGAATGATGTTGTTTTTCCCATCCTTTTACCTTCAATCTTTGCCTCTGAGGTGAGTCTCTTAGAGATAGCATATTTTTGGGGGTCTTGGTTTTTAAGTCCAATCTGCCAGTATATGTCTTTTTATTATGAATTTTGGCCATTTATATTCAATGTTATTAGTGAGAAATGATTTTTTCCCTGTTATTTTGATTTATTTCTGTTGTTTAACTTGAATTAATTTTTCCTTTGATTATTCTTTATTATTGTTCCTCCTTTTTTTGGTTTTCAATTTTATTTTTCATTTCTTCTTCATGAAATATTTTATTGAGTATGCTTTTTAGTGCAGGCTTTCTAGTTTTATATTCTTTTAACTTTGTTTATCATGGAAAGTTTTTATTTCATCATTTATTCTGAAGTTTAATTTTACTGGGTATAGTATTCTTGGTTGGCATCCATTTTCCTTCAGAATTTGGTATATGTTATTTCAAGATCTCCTAGCTTTGAGGGTCTGGGTTGAGAAATAAGCTGAGATCTGGATTGGTTTCCCTCAACATATGACCCATCATTTTTCTCTGGCATCTTTAAAATAGTATACTTACTTTGTATGTTAGTCATTTTCATATAATGTGTCTTGGTGTGGGTCTATTGTAAATATGTATATTTGGGATCATGTATGCCTTCTGTATTTGATTTTCCATTTCATTCTTAAGTTTTGGGAAAATTTTAGGTATTATTTGAAAACATTGTACATTCCCTTGGTTTGTGTCTCTGAGCTTCAGCAGTCCTGATAAATTTTAAGTTTGATCTTTTATGTCATCCCATATTTTTTGAAAGTTTTGCTCATGGTCTCTTAACATCTTTTCTCTATAGTCAAATTTTATTTTCAAGATCATATATTTTGTCTTCATTGCTTGAAACTCTGTCTCCCAAGTGGTCTAGTCTGCTGGTGATACCTTCCGATAAATTTTTAATTTGGTCAATTGATTCCTTCATTCCAAGGATTTCTGCTTGATTTTTTTTCAGAGTGTATCTCTCTTTATTGTAGTTATCTTTCACTTGTTGTATTTTCTCTCTGATGTTACTTCTTACATTGCCTTTACTTTGCTGATCAGTTTAACTATGCACATTCTAAACTCCTTCTCTGATATTTCTTCTACTGTGGTATCAATGGATTCTATTATTGGAGTATCTCAGTGTGTTTGGGGTGATTTTTTTACTTTGATTTTTTTATGATGTTCGTGTTTCTATGAATCTAACAGTATGCATTTGAAGCAGTAGATTTTCTATCTGTGGACTTAAATACTGTCCCTGAAGATTTCCAGTACCTCACTGTTTAGGGGGAGACAAAAAATAACAAGAACCAATGCAAACAATATATAGCATTAAGCCAAATAATTCCTGCTATGACATGTTATGTGACACAGTAAGCAGAAATGATATGATCAGTCATTGCCCATGCTAAAAGTAGTTACTTTACAAAAGGGTTTACACTATAAAGCAGCCAGGAAAGTGATCTTCTCTATTCTAACATTTTAGTACTCTCCTTTTAAATTTTTTTTTAAACTTACATAGTCTTCTTCTATTTCACCCAGAATAATAAGGTGTTAGTTGAGGAGGAAAAAGTAACTCCTAGATAAAAATGACTAACTGGGAAGAATAAGGGCACAGATATTAGGAAAAATTAAATCCACATAGGTATAAATTAAAAACCATGACTTTATCTACTACACAATAACAATTTAGTTCAAAAATAGGACTTTAGTCTTTTTATTTCTAGGCAGAAATAAGAGACTTGCAAATGATGAGATTACATGGCATGATGAGCATGAATAATTTCCATTAATATCAAGGGCTAATATCTACCCTTCATTAACATATGAAATTCCCTCAGGAAGTAATGTGCTGATCTTTGCCCTCAGATATCAAGTCACTTTTGTGAATGAAAAACTAAGGACACAGTTTAAAGCTTTATATAAAGTTAATTGGAAAGGTGTAGTTAGTGAAAATGAAAAAGGAGTTTAAAAAGATATTAAAATATCCAAAGGTTTAGTTTTTGCCAGAAGAATCCTGATTATAGATCTATCAAATTAATTACAGTTACAGGATTATATGATGACATATCAGCGTGAAATGCTTAACTGGAAATTCATAAAGATAGAATAATTATCTTCACTGAATCATCTCTAAAGCACAATTCCCTAAATATCTCAGCATTGTCAATATCTTGAAATGATATTGTAGTGATTAGAAAGTGGAAACGGAATGAGGCCAGGTGTAAGGTGTAAATTTAAATATGCAATCAAACTCGATTTCTCATGTTGATGTGAAACCTTCTGGAAAATGTATTTGTCCTTGAAGTAAATAGCTTGTGTAGATTGCTGGGACTGAAAAATTCCAAATCTTTTTCAAAGATGCCTGAAATATTCTTTGAATATCAGAGTTTTTTAGCACAAATTATTCATGATACAATTAATAATTCATTATGACTATAAATATGATTCATTCTAAATGAATAAAGATTTTATTCTTACAGAATATTGCTTGCATTTAAGGTGTTGAAAGATAGAGTTAACCAGTGAGATGCTATGCCAGAGTTAGAATGCCCCAATCTAAATTCATTCCCCGATTATTTTGATGTGGCAAAACCAAATGAAAAATATTAGAAATTCATTAGATTATGAGCAATGCTTTAGTTTTCACTTTATCATTATATGTTTCTTAATATACTGACTTTATTATCTTTTTCATAATGTTTATTATGTATGTGTACCACTTTAGACATCAGATGTCAATAGACATGACATTTAACATTTCCTTATTCTGATTTTCTCTGAGAGTGATCAAATCTTTCCATGGGAATAAGAAATTTTTTTTTCCTTCTAAAAAAATTGTTGAAATGGAACTTGGAATATTTTTCCTTTGAATTTTTATGTTTATGCTTTACTTATTTAAAAGCAAATGTGAATATGGCAATATAGATAATAAAAAATATTGTTTTTACATACAGTATATCTTTTATTAAATAAAAGCAAGTAAAAACTCATAAAAGAGAACCATTCAGTAAGTCTGAAGTGGAAACTTGCCACAGAGTAAAACATGCTCTGACAACCAGGAGGCTCAGCCAGTTGTACCAGGGACACACTGTATCATCAAGTGACCTAAGGAAGGGCCCTGACAGTTTGAAAGTGATGTGCATTCAGTACAAACTGTTCAACTTTGAAGTTGACATCTTGGTCTCTTCCTGGGCTGGTGACATTTGGCTCTCTCAAGATCCTGGACAGTGAGCACAGGCACTCATCGGCCACTTGGTCACAAGGGTGAACAGCTCATGGTCTGCAGCATGCTGTGTTTCTGAGCTCTGATGCTTGGTAGGCTAGGCAAGTTAGATGCATTTTTAACCTTCAAATTTTCAATTCATGACAAGTGCATCGGGACGTAACTCCATTGTAGCTCAAGGAGAATCAGTGTGTGCCTGTGATCAGCAGAAGGTGCTGAATGTGTGTTATTGGAATGGCTCATTCTCATTTCCATTCATAATCTAATTTTGGAATGAGAACATGCCCATTGGTCACAGTTGAAGCCATTCATGAGATGCAATATATGGGAAGAACATTGGTCTGATTCCTGTTTCCAACACATCACATAAGTGATTCCCTGCTTTCTATTGGGGGTAGAATACGAATGGCATGTACAAATTATTTACTGATGTCTATAGTTTTAAAATTGTTTACACTAAGGTTTATTTGTAGTTGTCATGGGGAAATGAATATATTTATTAGAACAAAGGAATGAAATACTTGCATTTCATTTGGATTTCTCAGAACTGACTAAATTATGACACATTTCTATTTAATACAGTTGAGCTAAGTGCAATAACAAACAACTACCAATTTCATAGGTTTATCAGTGAAAAATTACAAAATGGTTATTGTTTTATCAAAGAATAATCCAGTATAAATGGGGGGACCCTCTTTTAAGGGATACATTTTTCTTCTGACACCTCAGTCTTTATCAAAGAGCCTGCAAGATTGATGCAGAAGAGGAAGAAGAGAATAGAGTATTTGGTGGGACAGACCTGGGGTCCCATCTCTTCTGCTCACATGCCACTAGCTGGAATGTAGTCACATGTCCATTCTATTTTCAGACAGAGCTGAAGACTGACGTTTTTCAATAACAGAGCACCCAAAAGGAAAAGAGGAAATATGTCTGGTAAACATAGAACCAGGTTTCATTGTCGTCTGCCCTTCAGGTTGTCAAATATCTCTTTCATTCTTCTTTCCACACACAGAACACAATCAACCTTTCCTAAAGGGAACCAAAGCAGGCTGTCACCCAGCTGTCTCATTCAGAATCAGATTCTATGTGTGGCAGAGCTCTCCATCAGATACAGATGTGGCCCCTAGATGCATGGCATAGAAGCAAAATGTGGAGATCTCATTGCCCATGCCCCATCTGCTCCACAGTGTGCAGCAGGGAGAAGATAATTGCACCACCACTTTGCTGGTCCCAGTCTTGCTGAAATCCCATGATCCTGTGGGGGCAGGTCTTGTAAATGGGGACATTGCTCTGATTAGACACTGGCTCAGTCCTTCAGGGAGAACTACTTCATTTTCTTGTTTTTGTTGTTGTTGATTGTGTTTTGTTTGACTGCGGCTCCTGGCTCTGATGTTTTGGGAGGAGGTCAGGAAGAGTGAGCCTTCTTCCTTGTTAATTATCATCTTTGGCCACATGTGACATGGGCATCAGAGACTAGGGACTGTAGAGATTTTGGAGCTTAATTTATCATCTGTAAAAAGTTGGAGTCCAAGAGTTCT
The DNA here is from genome assembly GCF_001458135.2 of Marmota marmota marmota. NCBI lineage: Eukaryota > Metazoa > Chordata > Mammalia > Rodentia > Sciuridae > Marmota > Marmota marmota. The sequence continues at coordinate 5,564,829 of NW_025999927.1, forward strand.
TTTAATTCTTTAATAGTCTTAAGACTTTTAAAAAAGTTTTTCCTTTAGGTCTAGCTTTATAACTTCTTTTCAAATACTCTTCCCTGAGAAAACTTCAGGGCTTTTAATCTATTTGTTTCCAATTAGTTACATTTTGAGTAACTATACCTCCTGCTCTTTCCTGGACCCACTTCTGTGATTGGCCTCCCTTCCTGTCCCACTCTCTGGTCTCCTCTTTCGGGCATTCTCTCTCTCTCTTCCTCTCTCTCTCTCCCCTCTCTCTCCCCCTCCCTCTCTGTCTCAGTCTCTGTCTCCCTTTTCCTTTCCCTCCTCTGCCTCCCCTCCATCACACCCCTGCTCTAAACCTAAAGGTAGTGACCTCACACCTGCCAGGCCAAGGCAGGCAGTCTTTTATCAACTTTTGGATTCTGTCATTTATTTCAACTAAGAAGCTCTAAAGCTTTTTTTTTTAACAATCTCATCTCTTACTGTTTAAAATTCAAAAGCCGTTAGCTTTTCTAACCCTCTAAATATCTGTATTCTGGACTCGTGTGCCCTTTGATTTCTGCTCACTATTGGCCTGACTTCTTTTCCTTATCCCTTTCTAGTGGCACTTGGCTAAGAGGCCCCAAGATGAAACCTGTGAGCACTCTCCCTTGCATGTTACCATAGGTGACACTTGTGCTGTTTGACAGTGCACAAAACAAATTGTGACACTTCCAGCCTCTGGTGCCATTTCTTTTGACTCCCCCACCTGCAGCCCACCATGTGCAACCACTAACCCAATGCCAGGTTGATATGGTGCTGACTTGACAACAGTTCTACTTGTAGTTTTTCAAATTTATGATGCTTCAAAAGTGCTGTGCATTCAGTAGAAACCCCACTTTAATTTTTGATCTCTTCTCAGGCGAGGGGTGAACTCTCCCATGATGCTGGGCAGCTGCAGCTCCTGTCAGCCTCGTACTCAGGAGGGTGACCCACCCACATCCTGTGGTATGCTGTATTGCTGAGCCAAGATTCAGCAGGTTAGTTGTATCAAATGCATTTTTTGCATTAGATATTTTCAACCCACGGTGGGTTTGTTGGGACGAAATCCCATTTTAAGTTGAAGAGCATCTGTGTGGGATTTGTCCCAGGTCTGATGCATTAATGGCTTTGTGACCTGCTTGACAATCTCTATAAATGCATAATATACATTAGTATTTAAAACATGCATGGTTAAAGAGCCAAGGCAGGATAGACATCCTGTGGATAGTGATGCATCACACATGAAGACCTGTGTTTCTCAGGAAACTATAGAATGGGCACTTTTAATTTATTCTGGGTAATTTAGAAATTATTGTAAAAAGCTATAAGGCAATAATACAGAAAATTTACAAAAGCAAAATCCAACTACTTATAATGCCTATACACTTTTTCATTTGTTGTCTCTTTTTATATTTCTAGTTGTATATTGGTAGTTTAAATAAAAATAAAATTGCCATTTATAGATAAATATTGTGCAAAATTTTAATTTTTATCTTGATGTTTTCAAGCATCTAGCTTTTCACATTTGCTGCAATTCATATTGGACTTCATAATAGGTTAGCAGCCCTGATGACTGATAAATGAGACTTTCAGAGCCTCAGGGACATGATGATATAGGCCAGGTGCCGTTTTTGACAACTGACTGACACCCATGTGAATGATATTTTACAGTGAAACTGCTTTATCGTCAAGACTTCTGACTTTACCAACCATGATAGAGGTTCTCTCCTTAACTGACAGATCTTCCTCATAGCTAAATTTTGTCCTCCCATTATTTAACTTTATCTTCAATGTCACATCAAAATGGACCTTCTCTCCTTTTTAGTGGACAAGGATTCAAATTTAGTGAGAGTCTTCCATTATCATGCACCCTCTGATCAGCAGGTGTCTGAGTATCCACTCTGTGATAAGCATGCTGCCTGCTGATTACAGGCCTAGATTTCCTGACAGCTCAAAGTGACTTTCATATCTCTGACCTCTCCTTTAAAATCACTACTAAATGTGAAGCACCTGCCAGCAGTCTGTAATGATCTGCGATGCCACCTGCAATTACTTTGTCACAATTGTCACACTGGACTGTGATTGTTAGAGTAGCAAGGAAACCTGACTGAGTCAGGGGAAGAGCTCTTCCAATAAGGCAGGATGGAGATGGAATTCTAGAACTGGGAGAGACTCTCCAGAGTGTGTCTTATTTTATGATTAAAGATGCAGAGAAGCAAATCAGTAAAGAGGCACCCTAGCTTACGAGTTGCTGTTCTGGCTCCTATAACTAAATACCTGGGGCTGGGTGGTCTGCAACAATGGAAAGTCATTTATCACAGTTCTGGGGCCATGAAGTCCAAGATTCAGGTACCAGCTCATTTGGTTTCTAGGGAGGACTGGCTCCCCTCCTGCTAAGTCTTTACATGACAGAAGGGTCAGTAGGGCAAAGGGAAATGCAGGCCCCTTAAGTCCATTTGTAGGGGCACTAATCCCTTTCATGATGGCACATTGCACATGATGTAATCATCTCCTAAAACTCTATTTAATAATACTATTACATTTGGGAATTTCAATTTGAATTTTGGAGGGAACAAACTTTCAAACTAAGTCAGTGGCTAAGTGTTATTACTGGGTCCCTCCCTAGCTCAGCTGCTTCTTATCACTCTCAGTAACTAGCAGGTTGCTGAACTTCTGTGTGCTTTGGCTTTTCCATCCATACGATGGGGCTAATAAATAGCACACATCCTGTAGGGTTTTGTGAAAATTGAATGAATTAATATTTCCAAAGTATTTAGTGCCTGATGCACAGCAAGTAACTTATGCATTTAAAAAATAAATAAATAATTTAGCAAATAATCTGAGGCTTGAACCAAGTCCTCAGGGAGTTTCTGGTCTTTCTTCTCCAATTACTATAGGCCCTGAATGAGCAATAGAAATAAACAGCGCAGGAATCCCAAAGGGTGAGTGGATGAGTCATAAAGGCAAAGGTCCATGTCAGCATCCATAAGAACTGAGGGAGCCACAAGCAGGCTGATGATGAAAGCATCAGACCAAGTGCCATCCTCCTGAGGCAGTGCCACCTGTAACTACCTGGCCACCTTTCACTCCCACCCTCGGCAGAGTTCCCTATCCATGGAGCATCACAGAAGGTAGTCACCTGGCCCATTCATAGCATCACATCTTTCACCAGGTGGTAAGGAGAGGGGCAAAGGAAAGTGGAGCTGTTGAGGACATTACTGACACTTCTTAGAAGGCAGACAGGAGGCAAGATATACAACCTGGATGAAAAATTTGTGATATACTAAAATAAAATAAAACACAATGATGCATAATTTTAGAATTTCTTAGAGCTTTTAATTTACAACCATACATTGCAGAGCTCTAAAAGAAGGGCATAATATAGAGTCTTTCCTGAACATATCTGATCACTAAACCCTTTTTAAATGAAGCGTCATGTGATATATAGAACATATTTTAGCTATGCTGCATAATCAGCCTATCCTCTATAAAGACTTTATTTAAAAATACTTTATTTTTAAACGCATAAAATTCTATTAAAAGATGATTTGAATACAACATACGCTAGATTACCACAACTAAATAATAAAGGTTAATGTAAAATAATTTATACATTAAGGAGGGTTTCTAATATCATAATTAAGTCACACTGTGGGAGATTTTCTCATTGTTTCCTATACTTTAATAATTTTAATGACTATTTTATGCCAAGCCATTATTATTAAACCAAATCAAGCACCATTTTTCTTCAAAAAGTTGTAGATTGTTTTATTTACTTTTTACAGTTTATAACCTCTACATTTTAAATGATATGCCCTTTAGCAGCAGAATTCCAAAGTCTGATTGATGTTCTAATAGTACATTTGAGAAACTTTTATCTTGTAAACAGTTTTGTTTTCAAGTCTATTTGACATAATCCTGAAGGAAAACTGATGTTACTCATAGAAAAGTGAATTACTTGGAGGCAGCTTATTGAAAATTTTATTTTTAATATAGTTTTTCTCTTCAGTTTAATTTTGTATTATCTTCTAAAGAATCAATTCTATTTCTATGGAAAAATGAATGTTACAGGATTTATACATTCTTTTTATGGGTTTATTTTGTACTAGTATTTTCAATTTAGAAATTGCTTATTGTAATTTTAAAATGATAATACTGGAACATGAAAAAATAAGATTTCTTATACATGTTGACAAGTGAGAATGTAAAATATTATAGGTTTCATATAGGAGAATTTGGTAAAATTTATACAAAGATTAAGAAAAAGCTCTACATACTTTTGGCCAAATAATAGTTTATATTGGAAAAATACTTACAAGGAGATAAGTACTTTCAAGGAGATAAAAGTACTTATACTAGGAGATAAGCTAAATAAATTATAGAACATTTGTGCATTGAACATTGTCTAGGTATTGTGTACTTGGGGGTACTACCTAGTTATTTAAATAATTATGCACTTTTTATACATTTTATAAAGATGTTAAACCCTCATGCTTACTGCTAAAATTGCAAGAACAAGATGAGTTCTTATAAACAATTCACATATCCTACCACCAACCCTGCACAAAATAGCAGGAGTTAACTGAGATGGCTGGATGAAAGCATATTATTTTTCTTTTGTCCAGCTTTTGTAACTGTCCAATGAATTTGGATTATTTATGTGAGGACAACATTCCTATATATTTTAAAGAAAAAGAGAAAATTTGTAAATTTTCACTTTCCATATCACTTTTGTAAGTAAAGTCTCTGATGGTGCATATTCAGGATCAATGACTAGAGAAATATTTCCTTTTCACCCTGCTAGACGGGCTCCTCACGTCAGGGTGGTGCTTCAGAAGCAGTGACATTGTCATCACGAAATGCTCATCCACCTGTGCTCGCACATTCCCACGACTATGAATTGTCCCACTGTCCTCCTTTCCCCCAGTAGTTGAATTTTATATAGGCTGGTGTCTTGTCTGCAAAGTCCAACTTCAAAGGAGAACTTTGTGATAAAGGCGGAGGGTGGATCACAATCTAAAGACTGAAATGTTCTTCTGAGACTTGTTCTTGCTGGCCTCCTTCTCATGCCTTTCCTGTTAGCTTCTACACATGGAGAGTATGCCCTTGTCATATGACATGGTATTTGACTCTAGGCAAACTGTCAATTGGTGTTTCAAAATAACTCCACATTTGCTGCTTTCTGGGTAGATGCTTCCACATCTGGACGAAATACAGATTGTATTAGACCCTAGAGAGACCTGTCCTACTGGGTGGAATTCTTTCAGTGGCCAAAGTCTTCCTATAGAACAAAGGCCTCACAGGACAAAGGACCTGCTTGGAGCTGAGAAAGGACACTGAACAGAGATGTTTCAGTTGCAAGTGGTGCAAGGAAATCACCTCAAACAAAAATATGCACTGGCTGAGGTACTGCCTGACTTAGCTAGGAAGTCCAGTCCGGAATCACACTTCAGCTATGGTTGGCTCCGTTGACTCAAATGGCATCACTGATGTTCTCGGGCTCTGCCTGTCACTGGGCATGGGTTGCTTCTTTCTGTAGGACTCATTCTCTCATCTGGACATCTTCAGATGGTCAAGGTGTTTATTAGCAGCCCTAGCTTAGAAAAATGCCATGAAATGGGAACTCTTTTCTAAAAGTCTGTCTGTACCAGGCTGTTGTTATTCCTACCTTATCTACCCCTTTAAGTCTATCCCCATTGCCTGGAAGATTAGATTTTTATGTTCTGTCCATTTGTCATTATTCCATCCCTGTGTCTGCATAAAGGCAGGCTGAGTATGCAGAACACTGCTCATATCAAAGCATTACATAAGAAGGAAGGAGGAGTGAATTAGTTTTTCCATGTTAAGCATTACATTATACCCAGATCTATATCTTTATATCTGTATCTCTCTATCTATCTATATCTATATCTATCTATCTATCTATCTATCATCTATATATATTCTATTTCTCATATTTATTTCTTTACTACATTCATTTTAGTGACAGGCAAACTCAAGCTCAGAGCATTATCTTATTCCTAGTACAGAGATCATGAGTGAAAAAAGCTGGTTTCATAGATTTTATTCTCTGTCTTCATGGTTCAACTTCTCTATCAGTGATTTTCCAGTTCATAAATTCAACATCCATATATCATGAATACTCATATATTCATTTTTACACAGTCCTTTTTCCTGATTTTTGTTTCTTTACATCCATTTGATTTCTGTATGTGCCTACTATGCCATCCCTCAGGCGTCTTAAAAACAGTGGGTTCTCAACTAGGTTTCTTATGTCTTCCATTGGTCCTAATTTCATCTTCTCTCAGAAGCCATTATCATGATGAATGGGCATGACTAGCAAATGTAATTTTCAAAGTTAGAAACTTGGAGTTAGTCCTGATCCCCTCCTCGTTCTTAATAGCTCTATGTAATGCTTTGGCACAGCAAATCAATTCTATCTTATGAGCATCTTCAAACCCATCCTTTGCCCTCTGACCTCACTACTACTTGGATTATAGCAAGCGTGGTCTCCTGAATTTTCCCCATTTTACTGACTTTCTAGATTTTATGACCAAAATGATATTCTAAAAATGTAGATCAGATATATCTCTTCTCCAAATCTAAGCCGAACTAATTTCCTCTTGCATACTAGTTAATGTAAACTTGTTAGCATGGTAGCATACAAAATCTATTGTAGTGTAAGATACACCTCAGCTCTCAGTGGTTACTCTTCCTATCAATGAACCCAGTGCCCTAGCCCTATGCAGTTCCAAGATGTCTTATAGTCTCTTATCTCCCTGTTTTTGCATATCCTTCTGTACATCTGCTAATACGCTTTTTCGGTCTTCTGCATCGTTACTGTGCCCTAACATTGTCTTAGATGTTTTCCTTTTTAAAAATCCTTCCCTGACCTTTCAACCCCATGCTGAATTAGATCTATTGGGTTCTCTTGTATTTCAATAGTGTTCTATTCTTATTGAATCAAATATTTCATCTCATGAGGATGGATTTGACACTGATTTCTCCTATTATACAGAATATTTTGGGACAGAGATTGTAGCTTTTAGCTCTGTATTTCAATATACTAGCCAGTGTTAGGGACATGGAAGCTTTATTTTGGTCAATGAAGGCATGGATGGACTAAAATTCAGAATCATTTTTAAAAGCTTTATTGAGACTTTATTCACATAACATATATCTTAGTTCATTTGGGCTGCTATGACAAAATAACTTAGATTGAGTATCTTAAAAACAATAAAACTGTATTTCCCACAAGTTTGGTAGTTGGGAATTACAAGATCAAATTATCTAGAGATTCAGTGTCTGGGAGGGTCCACTTCCTTGATAATGGGCATCTTCTCACTGTACTCTTACATAGCTGTAGACCTCCCCTTGGGCTGATTTTATAAGGATACTAATTTCTTTCATGAACTCCTCCCTCATGATATAATCACCTCTCCAAAGTTCTCATTCCTGTTACTGGAAGTATCGGGTGGGGGTCACATTTAATCTCTGGGCTCTTGTGTTCTTGCAAGAGAGGATTTCATGCAAAACATAAAACATAATAAAAGGATAGCAAAGTTTATTAGAGAAGAAAGGAAAGACACCCTCAAGGTGGAGGGTGGGTTTTCTCAGAGAGAAGAGTGACATCAAGCCAGTTTGTTCCCTAGTTTTATTGGGGTCTTAGGGAAGTTTCTAGAGAATCCTGCTTAGGTACCACCTCTTATCTTTTGAACTGACAATAAGATCACATTCGATTTTAGCTCCCTGTTTCACAGGATTTTACCTGCAGGAAGCCAAGCAAGACCCTTGGGGGGTTGAGGTGATAAACTAGAGACTGACAGACAGCTCTTCATTACCTTGGTCTGTGTGGACTACAGATTTTGTGGTTGGTGGCTTTGCTTTTAATTATCATTTTTTCCTGAATTTTGGAATCTGTGTCTGTATTAAGGTCACAAAATTCCCTTTTAGTGTCCTTCTTATTGGAAAGGAGTCTTTGGACATCTATTCCTTGGCCCTGAGAGTAGCACTGCACATAGCAGGGTTTTTTGTCAAGAAATGTAACACATCCTATTGACTTAGCTAGAGTAGGGTCAGAATGGCCTAGGGTAAATCGGTATTTAAAAGAAAACATGTGGAGGGCTAGCACATTGGCCCAGTCTATAGAATTATCACCTTCACTTCACTCCTATCTGTCTGCTACCTATCACAAAGACCAACATTTGAAGCTTAAAATTTCAACTTAGGAATTTTGGGGAAATAAATATTTAGACCATATCACCCATTTACTCTTACCTATTTAAATTGTATAATTCAATCTTTCTTAATATAATCACAAGATTGTACAATCAATTTTAGAACATTTTCATCATCCCCTGTACCCTTTAGCAGCCATTGGCTATTTCTTTGCATATCCACAAGCCCTAGGTCAGCCAGATCAGCCAGGTCAGCCCCACTAACCTATTCTCTGCCTCTATAGATTTGCCTATTGTGAACTTTCTAAATGAATGGAATCATAAATTCTGTGGTATTTTGTAATTGGCTTCTTTCACTTAGCAAATGTTTTAAGGTCAATCTTATTGCATATATCAGCAGTTTATACTTTCATTGTATAACATTACATACAATATTATACACAAATAATATTCCATTGTGAGGATATACCACATTTTGAATATCCTTTCATCAACAATAGGCATTTGGGTTGTTTCTGCTTTTTGCTTTTCTAAAATATCATGAATAATTCTGCATATACAAGTTTGGGAGGGAACGTATGTTTTTATTTCTCTTGGGCATGTACTTTGGAATGAAATTACTGGGTCATATGATCACTCTGTGTTTGAGCTTTTGAGGAATTGTCCAAACAATTTTTCAAAACAGGTACGCTATCTTACATTTTTTCCCCAAGCACATGAGGGCTCCAATTTCACCCAATCGTCGCCACCACTGGTTATTTATTAAAATCATCTTTATGTGAAATGGCATTTTGTTATTCAATTAAATTTCTCTAATAATTTATGAGTTTAGCATCTTTTCATGCGCTTCTTGGCCATTTGTATATCTTTTGAGAAGTTATTTGCCCAGTTTTAAATTAGCCTGTGATTTTATTATTGGGTTGGAAGAATTCTTTACATAGTAAGGATATAATCACTTATTGAACATATGATCTGCAAATATCTTCCTCCCATTCTTTGTATTGTCTTTTCATATTGTTAATGTATTATTTTGAAAAAAAATTAACTTTGATTAAGTCCAATTTATCTATTTTTTCCTTGGTTGCATATATTTTGGTATCATACTTCAGAAACTATTACCTAATCCATGGGCACGGAGATTTATGTCATTGTTTTCTTTTGAGAGTTTTATAGTTTCAGTTTTTATATTTGGATCTTTTTATCTAGATTTTTAGTTTTCATTAACATATGGTATGAAGTAGTAATCCAACTTTATTATTTTACATGTATATATATATATTTTTTTTTTCCAGCACAATCTGTTATAAGCACTATTATTTCCCCCATTGAATGATCTTGGCTGTCTTGCTGAAAATCAGTTGTGGAAAACTTGAGGGCTTATTTCTAAACTCAGTTCTATTTCATTTATCTGTGTAACTGTGTTGATATATCTCCATTTGTCAACACCACCACATTTTCTGGATGACTATAGTTTTATAGTAAGGCTTAAATTGTGAGAGGTGAGTCCTTCAACCTTATTAATCTTTCTAAAAAATATTTTGATTTCTGAAAACCTTTAATTTCCATATAAATTTATTATCAGTCTATAACTTTCTGCAAATGAATCGACTGAGTTTTGAAATGGATTGTATTGGGTTCATCTGGATCTTGCTATGCAAAATTCCATTTTCATCTGAGGAAACTTTGCCATCCTTATGTTGTTAAGTCCTCCAAGCCATGAACTTCCAAAGCATTTTCATTGATTTGGATCTCTAGTTTCTTTCTAGAATGCTATATATACTCCAGAATATAAGATTTACGCTTATTTTGTTAAATTTAGTCTGAGAAATTTATTGCATTTGATATGGTTTTAAATATACTTTCTTAATCTCATGCTTGGATTATTCATTACAGATTTGTAGAAACGAAACTGAGTTTTATGTATTATACTTGTATCTTGCTAACTGGCTGACCTCCACTTATTATAATAGATTGTGGATGGTTTCCTTGGAATTTTCTATGTATAATATAATGTCACATGTAAATAGAGATTATTTTACTTGTCCTTCCATTTTGCCTGCCCTCTATTTACCTGCTTAATTTCTTTGGCTAAAAGTTTCATTACAACATTGAAAAGAAACAATAAGGGAAGATATCTTTGTCTTCTTCCTGATCCTAGGGGAAAAGCATTCAGTAATTTTTCATTAGTGTGATGATCTATAAGCTTTTCATAGGTGCCCTAATTTAAAGATTAAGATTTTTTTAATCAAGAATGTGTGCCAGATTTTATCAAATATATTTCCTGCACCCGATAAGATGATCATGTGAATCTTTTTCTTTTCTATTAATGTAGTTTACTATATTAATTGATTTTTTATGTGAAACTAACCTTGAGTTCCTTCAGGTAAATGCCAGTTGGGCGTGGTTCATACATATTGTGTATATTGCTATATTGAATTTACTAGTTATTTTTTGAGGATTTTTGCATTTGTGTTCATAAGAAACGCTTAGAATTTTATTTTCTTATGATGTCTTAGGCATGTTCTAAATGGTCTAATGGCCAGCAAAGGATAATTTGTAGGTTGGCACTTAGGAAATTAAGTCTACCCACTGTGACTGGCTCTGAGTCTGTTAGCTCTACTGTCTTGGAATGAATTGGATTGAAAATTCTGGTTTGCAGTAGAGGCAACTGGGAACTATAAACACAGGGAAACCAGTCACATACGTAGTCCAGATAGACTATTTGCCTTGATTCCCTAGATGGTTGCATTCATTTGGATCTTGCTATGCAAAATTCCATTTTTACGCTTAGTTAGATGAAGTAAATATACCAGCTGTCATAAGTAAAATTCATACTCCATCCAGAGTCAGTCAGTAGTTTTGTCTTGTAGAAATTTAAATATTGTCAATTAATTGTATTTCTTAAAAAATTAACTATGACTTCACTCGTGTTATTTTAAAAATTTCCACAAGTTATGCAATTTTAAAACTCCGTCATATGGGCATAAAATCTGGTAAAATTCTTTAGTCAGCCCAAAGTATTTATATTGTAGATTTTCTTTCCTTATTTGGAATAAGGGCATTCATATTTTCATTTACAGATCAATAAGATGAGGAAAGAGACAAGAAAGAGTTTGCTATCTTTAACTTCCTATAAATGACACTTCTAAAAAGATAAATAACCTCTTTAGTGTTAAACTCATAAGCAGAATAATTTTTCCCTCTTCGAATACCCTGATAGTGTGCCTAGCATTTATTCTCAAGTCAGAAATGGCACCCATCAGCCAAAATGTAGAATATCTTCAATTCCTAGATCTCTCAAGTGATTCATGACCATACTGGAAAGGATGTAATCAAAAAGAAAGACGAATTTTTCCTTATTTTTTCTCTTCACTTGTCTATTTCTTGGTGTATGAAGGGTTGATTGTGGACCATGGGAGGAATGGAGGGGCGGGTCAGAAGCACACTCAACCTGGAAAAATAATGGGCTGCTGGGAATGTGGGCTGCCCTCTGTCTGACCTCCTCATAGGGTTTGATTAGTGGATGGTAACTAGTTACCTGAGCTAGAGGGAATCATGATTAACATGTATATAATGTTGGTTTTTAGCCTTAATTTTTCTAACAATTTTATTTCTGCCACTAGTTACTACCAATTTTCTTTCAAATGCTTTTACTTTTTAGAATGCATAATTCAGAGAATATAAAATGCTTATTATGACCGAATATTTCCATACTCTTGTTCAGTGTTGTTTCCATTTAATTAAGGCTTAGCCTCCATTAATTCTTTTCTATTTCCTCTCTCTGTGGTCACCTGTCTTCTCACAAAGCTTACTTGATTCACTTCCTGGACTTCCTCTCAGTGCTGGTTACCATTCACCGAACAGGAGAAAGTTCAAAAATGAAAAAGCCAGAGTTTGATTTCCCATTTGTTAAAAAAAAAGCCATCAGATACTAGGTGGAGCATATCTTTCTCCACTCCTGAAATATTACTGGAATGTTTTCTCTTCTCAGAGGAGCTCTGCTATACATTCTTTTCCTATAATTTTTCTTTCTGAACTTTTCAAGCAAAAACAAATTAAAGACTTCATGGTAGGTATGTTGTGAGGGTCCTACTACTTTTATAGAGCATAGCACAATGATTGTGTACAAGGTACTCTGCATTCTCACCATTTGCTTGGTGAATATGTATAAATATGTGCATTCTGATTAACAAGTAGCCATTAAGATGTCAGGTATTTGATAATCTCCTTCTTGACCCATGACCAGTAACACAATTTTCTCTTTTTGCTTTATTCTTTACAATATTGATTTGAGTAGAGATGGATGGATGGGACAGAATGGGAAGAACTTTTCTAATCAGTCCCTGGGTTGACTCAGGTTTATAGAGTGTTAACTGCCTGCCAGTCACTTCTATACACAGATTACAGAACAGTGAACAAGAGAGACAAAGTTCCTTCCCTTGTGAGCTTATGTTCCAATCCAATGAGTGTAATAGTTTAATAATTTCTGATAGGTTCAGGCTTATTGCCTTTTTCAGTTAAAGTACAAATAAAAATTATGCATGATCCCACTTCTTGCTCATATCATTATTTTCATTTGCTTGATTGTTCTCTCTTATTTTAATCTTTTCTGTGCTATTACAGATGCATATGTTAGTTTATTCCAATAATTCCATAATTTAAAAAGAAATCAGTGGACATTTGAATCTGTATTTTTTGTATGGTGGTATTATATATATGTATATATTTTAATCTGTATTTTTAGTATGGGTGGTATATATATATATATATATATATATATATATATATATTTTAGTATAATATATTTATCTTATAATTTACCATTTAAATTTTTTAAAAAATTTACATTAAGTGGCGATATGTAAATTTTATGTTTTTCATTTTGTGTTTTGTGCCAGTAAGTTTTCAGATAAAAGGACTATTATTTTTAGGTGCTCTTACTGATTATTACTATATCCATGCAGGTGACTGAGACTAAGTTAACACATTACTTAAAGACTGTGAACACATTTACACATTTGGATTCTAACTGGATGAATTGATGACAATTCAGGTATTGGGCATAAAAATTAAGCAAAAATGATGAATTTGCTTGCCAGTTTTCCAGCTGTGGGGATATTTTCCAGCTGTGGGTGACATTTCTTGTAGCAGTGCTATTGTAACTTGCCATAGCAACAGGGTTGCTCATACCAGAGTGCCAAGCTGTGGGAATTTCTACTCAGTAGAATATATTATTTTTTCATTTAATTTCCTTGGCTTCCACATTGGTCTTTTCCAGGCCTCACTTCAATTTCCTCTTGACTTAAAATATTCTTTGTGGTGGGTCTGTTGCATTGAAATTATTTTTAAATTATAAGTATTGTATCTTACTTCAACTTGTTGTATAATTATGAACTTTCATAATTATCCAATCTCATAGTTTAGTAAGATGAATAATAAGAGACTTAACTCTGATTGGGGGCAGTATTTGATAATTTCTCATTTCTTTCTTAGGAATAGTTTGGCTTTCTACGGAATAGGAAAATTCCACTCTGGGTATCTTAAAGTCCCTATTAACTGTAGCACCATTTGAACTGACCTGATCTTCTCCCTGAGTGACAAGAAGGCAACATTGTTTTTATTTCAATGTATGGAGCTATTTCTGAGTGTGCAATCAAGCCTGCCAAAGGTTATTTTTAAATGAGTGGTTGTTTTGGAGTTTAACAATAAAATCTAACCTCTGTTAGTATTTTTGACAATGTAATTAGGAAGAAATAGTCATTTTATATTATGTGGCTCTTCAAACTGCAATTTTGACTTAAATTTAGCTTCTTTTTCATTTGGTACATAAAATAAATAAAACAAATACCTAGGCTGTTAGCAATTAGGAAAATAGACTGGTAGAGTTTGGTGTTGTCTTAGTATGGGTACGTGTGTGTGTGTGTGAGAGAGAGAGAGAGAGAGAGAGAGAGAGAGAGAGAGAGAGAGTGTTTTCTAACCAGAAATGAGTTCTTGGTGCCATAGAAATGTAGACATTTGGTATATTAAATTCAAGAGACAGCAATCTGTTTATAAGCAAGATTTATTTCTAACTAGATCCTAGCTTAATATTCTATAACATTTCCAAAGAAACTAATAAACTGCCAAAGAGAAAAGACAAGAATGTTGTTTTTGAAAAACTCCGCAAATTCTTCCTTGAGTTTGTAATTTTTAATTCACTGTCAGAAGAAAGAGCACATTTTCTATTTTATATTGTCTATTGTATAAATGTGGATGGGCCAGTGTATTTTTTTCTATTTTTAATCAAGATGGAATGGGTCCATATAGTTTTAGGTGAATTTGTGGTTGATAAATCAATAGTTGTATTTTTCAAGAAAGTTGATATTTCTGGTCCCATTCTGAACTTGATGAGATAAGCATCTTGAAAGGGGAAAAGCAAACTCTCTAAACACTCCCACTATCCTTGCCCCAGGTCTAGAGTGATTCCTGGCCAGACTCAGTTTATTTCTTACATTCTCATAAACTATCAGATTATTTTTCTCCTTCTAGAAAATATATGAATTTTTTTATCATGATCATGTGTTTAAATTCCTTTATTCTATTGATATGACACATCACATTGATTGATTTGTATATGCTCAACCCTCCTTGGATCCTGGGGATAAATCCCACTCCATCATGATGAACAATCTTTGATTGTGCTGTTGAATATTGTTATGGTGTAGACAGGTGTCTCCCAAAAGCTCACGTGAGAGACGCCGCCAGAGGGCACAGAGGGAAAGTGACTGGGTCACGAGAGCCTCAACCCTGTCGGTTTAAGGCATTTCTTCATCCCTCAGAGTTTTCTTGTTCCCAACTGTTGTCATGTCACTCTTCACCTAAGGCTAAGCGACCAGAGAACATTTTCTTTCTTCATAAATTTTCCATGTCTTGATATTTTATATGAATGATGTATACAATCTATTTTTCCTTGATAATGGCTTTATTCACTTAGCATGTTTTTGAAATTTATGGACTGAGGTGGAGCTCAGTTGCAGAGCACTTGCCTAGTTTGCATGAGGACCTGAGTTCAAGCTCTAGAACTGTGTGTGTGTGTGTGTGTGTGTGTGTGTGTGTGTCTATAAAATGAGGATAGCAATAGTGTCTATGCCCCAGATTTTTGCTCTAATAAATAAATAAGACAGTACATGTAAGGCATATGGTGGAATCCAACACCAACACATGGTTAATGATCAGCATGAGCCATTGTCTTTATCAGTGATAACACTGATAATGACACTCATACCTAAGAATCCACAGCCTTCCTACATGCTGGCATTAATGTAGAAAAAAATGTAAAAAAGATCTTACATATGAAAGGAATAAAGCCCAGAAGTAAATGTATTGAAAAATCTGCAGAAAAATTTTGCAAAACTCTTTTGAGACATCTTAATGCACATTAATGAATAATTTAGAGATATCATACCCTACCTGATATCATTCTTTACTGGACCCAGGGGAACACACCTGTAATCCCAGCAACTTGGGAAGCTAAGGCAGGAGGATTGCAAGTTTGAGGCCAGCCTCAGCAACTTAGTGAGTCCCCTTAGTGTGTGTGTGTGTGTGTGTGTGTGTGTATGTGTGTAGGGAGAGGGAAAGAGAGAGGGGGGGGGAAGAGAGGAGAGAGAGAGAGAGAGAGAGAGAGAGAGAGAGGAGAAAGCAAGAAGAAAGAAANGGAGAGAGAGAGAGAGAGAGAGAGAGAGAGAGAGGAGAAAGCAAGAAGAAAGAAAAAAGAAAATAATCATCTCTGACATATGTGTATGCACAGTTTGTTTTTGAAACTGCTGGACAGAATTTATTTGTACTATTTATTTATATTATGTTTCATTTATGGATTCACCAGATAATGAATATTTGGATTCTTTCTAATTTTTTTCTGTCATGAATATGCTTCCATGAACAATCACATAAACATCTTTGAGAATATGTATGCTTTAATTTCTCTTGGATAATTTTCAAGGAATGGAGTTTCTTTTTTGCACAGTAAATTCATTGTTTCTATTATTAGTGTTTTCTTTTTTTTTATCACCGTTTTAGTTATCCGTATACATACCTTTTCCCTCTTTGGTTACATTTATTCCTAAGTATTTTTGTGCTATTGTAAATAGAGTTGTTTTATTGATTTCTTTTTTCAGTTAGTTCATTATTGAACTAAAGAAATCTATTGATTTTTGTATGCTGGCTTTGTATCCTGAAAGTTTTCTGAATACAATCATTAGTTCTAACAGTTTCTTGGTAGAATCTTTAAAGCGTTCTGTATATAAGATTATAACATCCATAAACAAAGATAGATAATTAATGTTTTTATTTCTAATTTGTATGCCTTTTTTCTTTTTTCTTTCCTTGCCTAATTGCTCTGGCTAGGATTTTTAGAATCACTTGGAATAGAAGTGGTGATATTGGGCATTGCTTTCCTGTCTTGATCCTAGAGGAAAGCTTTGAATTTTTCCACATTAAATGTCCTGTTAACTGTGGGTATGTTATATATGACCTTTACTGTGTTGAGGTACATTGCTCCTAATTTGGTAGTTTTTATTATGAAACATGTTGAAATTTAATCAAATGATTTCTCTGCATCTATTGAGAAGATCATATGTTTTAATTCCTTTATTCTGATAATATGCTATATCACATTTATTGATTTATGTATGTTTAACTAACTGTCCTCAAATCCTGGGGATAAATCCCACTCAATCATGATGAATGATTTTTTTTTAATTGTGCTGTTGAACATTGCTATGGTTTAGATATGGGTCCCCCAAAAGCTCATTTGAGAGACAATGCAAGAAGGCTTAGTGGTGAAATGGTTGGGTTTGGAGAGTCTTGATTCAATCAGTTAATTAATCTCCTATAGTGATTAACTGAGCAGGGATGTGGCTTTAGAAGATGAGTCATCAGGGGCATGCCTTTCGGGTATATATTTTGTTGAGCTTAGCTCTCTCTCTGCTTCTTGGTGGCCTTGTCCTGATCTGCTTTCCTTCACCACACTCTTCCACCCTGATACACAGCCTTACATCAAGCCACGAGGAGTGCAGCCAACTGTCTATAGACTGAGACCTCTGAAATCCTGAGCCTCCAAGTGAATTTCTCTTCTAAAATTGATCTTGTCTGGTCTTTTAGTCTCCATTGCGAAAAAGCTGACTAAAACAAATATGGCTGGCCAGTATTTTGTTGAGGATTCATGTTAATTATAATTTTGGGCTGTAATTTTCTTTCCCTATATTATCCTTGTCTGATTTTAGTATAAGGACGATGCTAGCCTTTTAAAATGAGTTTGGAGTTACTCCCTCTTCCTCATTTGTTTCTAAGACTTTAAGAAGGATTGGCCCTGGTTCTTCCTTAGGTGTTGGGTAGAGTTCAGCACAAGCCCACCAGGTCAGAGATGTTCTCTGATGGTCAATTTATGATCACTGATTCAGTCTCCTTACTCATTACTGATCTCTTCAGACTTTACATTTTGTCATGATTGAATCTTAGTAGGATGACTGTATCTAGGAGTGTTACCATTTCTTCTAGTTTGTTTACAATTTGCTGCTGTGAAATCTTTTCAGAGTAGTCTCGTAATTCTTTGTAGTTCTGTGATTTCTCTTTTTTTAAATTTCTAATTTTATTCTTCCCTTCTCTTTTTTATTTTTGACTCCAGTTAAGGGTTTGCCAATTTTGTTATCTTTTCAAAAAATGAACTCTCCATTTCATGGATCTTTTCTATTGTTTTTCTAGGTCTGATTATGATTTTTTATTTACTTTTGTTCTTCTTCCAATTCTGTCAATTTCTGTTTCATATGATCTGTTGTTGTGTAAATAGACATGTCTTTACTTATAAGCAATACTTTATTGATGTATTGATCCTTTTATCATTATACAGTGTTCTCCTTTGTCTCTAGCAATATTTTCTGTCTTGAAATATTCCTTCTGTTTCCAGTACAGCCACTCTGGTTGACTGGTTATAGCTTCATGGCATACATTTTTCTGAACTTTCATTTTCAACTAGTTTGAGTCTTTGAACCTTAGATGTGTCTCTCATATGCTTCTGGCTGTATCTTACTTTTATATCCAAACTGTTGATTGCTGTATTGATATCATTTACATTTAAAGGATCTATTTATAATTGTTATTGTTGAATTCATAGTGCCATTTATTTTTATTTTCTATATGCTTCTTTTCTCTTTTGTTCCTATATTCCTCTTTGCTATACCCACTTGCATTAAATACATATTATTTTATTCCCCTATTGATTCTCCTTCACTATATTGGCTTATGATTTTTTCCCCTTTTGGTGATTGTTGATATTACAATATGCAGCTTTGATTGATATCTTTGTATTTATTCTACTTGGGATTAGTTGAGTACCTTGGATGTGCAGATGGTTTTTAAATTACATTTATAAATTTTCCAAATGCATTTTATTAATGCATTTTCCCTATTTTCTCATTCTGGAACTCTGCTAGTCGTGTATTGTTCCACCTGATGTTGCCTGCAGTCCTGGGGCTTTGTTTAATTCTCTTGGGTCTTTGCCTCTCTTATTCCTATTGTATACACTTATTTTTTTTATACATGACAATAGAAAGCTCTTTGCTTCATTGTACACAAACGGAACAGAGTTTTTCACTTCTCTGGTTGTACATGAAGTAGAGTCACACCATTTGTGCAATCATATATGTACCTAGGGTAATGACGTCCATCTCATTCCACCATCTTTCCTACCCCTTTTCCCCCTGACCCCTCCCCTTTGCTCCATCCAAAGTTTCTCCCCTTATCCCATGGCCCCCATTATCCACTTATCAGAGAAAACATTTGGCCCTGGTTTTTGGGGATTGGCTAATTTCGCTTAGCATGATATTCTCCAACTCCATCCATTTACCTGCAAATGCCATGATTTTATTCTCTTTTAATGCTGAGTAATAGTCCATTGTGTGTGTGTGTGTGTGTGTGTATCATACTTTTTTAATCCATTCATCTATTGAATGATATCTAAGTTGGTTCTGTAGTTTAGCTATTGTGAATTGTGCTGCTATATACATTGAAGTGGCTGTGTCCCTGTAGTATGCTGTTTTTAAGTCGTTTGGGTTTAGACTGAGGAGTGAGATAGTATAATGCCTGTGATCTTTCTTCCATTTCACTGTTGTTTGCTTCCACCATCTCAAATCCACCACTGAGGCTTTCTTTGTTGATGTTCTTTTCAACTTCAGAATACTCTTTAAAAATTATATATCTTTACTAAGATTGTCTATTTGTTGATTTGTTATTGTCATAGTTTCCTTTAATTTTTAAAATATGGTTTCCTCTAGTTTTGAGCATATTTATAATAGCTGCTTGGAAATCTTCTGCTAAATCAGACATCTGGGGAGAGTCAAAAACAGCTTTGTTTGACTGCTCTATCCTGAGTATGGATCACACTTTCCGTTTTTTTTTTTTTTGGTATGTCTTGTAACTTTTAATTTGACATTTAGATCAGATAGTAACTCGGGATTCTTATTGCTGCTTGTTTGTTTAGTAACTTGTCATGGCAAAGTGGTTGGTTTTTCCCCATGGTATATGGTTGTTCTATTTTTTAATAATTTTTATTTTTAAGCCTAACTTCCTAGAGGTTACCTCTCTGTCAATTTGGATTTGCTGTTATTTAATGAGTGGACACAGATCATTATTCAAATGCCTCACAACAGTGTGGGTTCTGTCCCCTGTGAGTTGATCTGTGTGTGGGCAGCAGCTCAGGAAAAAAGTGCTGAACATCTCCTTCCAGGTATGCTTGGCTCTTCCCTTTCCTTGGGCTCTCCTGTGTCTCCTTTATCTATTGGCACAGCTCAGGGTAATCCAGGAGCATGGGCACAGTTTGTTACCTCCGTGTTCTCTATGATGCAGGCACTTCACCCAGGAATAAGCCTGCCCCAACCATGAATAACACTGCAGGATCCCAGGATCCATCGGCCCTTCCTACTCACTCTGCATCAACATTATCAGTTTCCCCAGCTCTAATGCTAGCTGTGGGCAAAGCCGCTAGTCCTCCTGGCATGTCCTGTTCTGACAGAACCTATGTACTGACAGAACCTCTGAACTGATTGTACTTTGAGGGCTGCATGGGAGCAGCTCCAGGTGAGAATGCTAGACTCTCCCTATTGGTACCCAAAGTTCAGCATCCTTCAGGGGTGAACTCTTTCAGGTTGCTACATATATTGGTCAGTATTCACTGCATTGAGACTATCATTTTTAATAGTTTTTCTCAGCTTTATAGTACTTTCAGGGAGAGGATTTGTGACTTTTCTATTCGACCATTGACTAAAAGTCAGATAGTGTCCTTAAACTGGGAAGGTAAGATGTGAATAATAAGAAGGCAGAGTTTTCTCCTCCTCTAACTTCTTTGGGCTGTATGCCTATAGCAAGAACAATGTTTAGTAGAAATGAAGGAGAGTAATGAAGGGAAAAAAAATCAAAAGGATGAATTCAAGATTGCACAACTATTTGAAGTAAAAGTACATGCAGGATACAAAGAGATTTGACTGATGTATAATTCATGAACCTTTATGGAAATGACTATGCAAAAGGCTTGGAAAAGAGAGGGAGGGGATGCTTGCAAATAATAGTGTTCCTGAGCTGTCACTTGCATGACTAGCTCTTGTCAGTAGGGAAAAAGAAAACATCCCCAATGTCTGATGCTTACAGGTTTTATATTCTAGGCACAGAAGCTTGTGACCTTGGACTCCCTGTTACACTTTTCAGTCCGACTCTCTCTTCATCTTTCAAACAGGGATATGGTAATATTGAGAGAGGTGATGTAAAGCTGAGTAAAGGTAATGTCGATAACATGTTTTTTAGACCCTGGAAAAATAGATCTCAGGATATGTACTTCAGATGATGGGTTAGTTAAAATGGGTGCTTCTCAGCTTCTGATGATAGGGGTTTCCTCCAGTATTTTGACATCTCAAATTCGTACCATTGCTTTTGTATGAAAAATAGAATTGAAAGCTAATGCAATATCTATAGCTAGTATAATGTACACATTTCTGTTTGTGTATTATTTATAATTACGCTTAGAAATGGAAACAAAGTAGACAGAAGTCACTGTGCTAAGGTGTGGGTGTCAGGCTGTGGTTCGATCATGGAGGGTCAGGGAAGAGCTCCACCCCCTTCACTGATTCCTGAACCTAACACCCTTCAAAGCATTCAGGGCTTGGATAATGTTTCCAGAGTTCCAAAGTGTCCCTGTGACCTGCAGTGAACCTCAATTAAGTTCTTCTCTCTGAGGTTACCATTTTTCCAGATGAAAATGTAATTATTTATGAGTAGGGGTCTCTTGAGGGGATGGCTTTAGTGAAGGAAAAATGAGAATGGCAACTTTCCTTCCCAGAGGAAGATTATTTTAAATATTGTACCTGGATACAGTGGAGCAGGCCTGCCATCCTAGCAGCTTGGGAGGAGGCTGAGGCAGGAGGATTTTAAGTTTGAGGCCAGCCTCAGTAATTTAGTAAGACCCAGTGTCAAAGTAAAAAATAAAAAGTTCCGGAGATGTAGCTCAATGGTAGAGCACCCATGGGTTCCATCCTCAGCGTTGCAAAACAAACAGAACAAAAGAAAAAGAAAAAAAAATAGATTGCATTGTTCAAAACAGAAAACAATGCCATTTTTGTGGTATTAATTTGGGTTCTCCAAAGAAACCCTAACTATAGGAGCTATATGCACATATAGATGTATATATGATATGCATAATATAGTATATACCCTATATTTTCTCTCTACATATATGAGACAGTTTAACGATGAGAAAATGACTCATGATTTTTGGAGGAGGAGGTACCTGATGTGTAATCAACAAGCTGGAAACCCAGAAGAGTGAAGGTGGTAGGTCCAGTTCAAGTCCAAGGGCTGAGCACCAGGAGGCTTGAGAGACAAGTTCCAGTCTGAATCTGAGTCTAAGGGCAAGAAGAATGATGTTCCAGCCCAACAGTGGTCTATTTTCCTTTCAGAAATTATTACCTCTTTCTATTCTGGCTTTCAGCTGATTGGATTAGACTCCCACACTGGGAGGGAAATCTACTTTACTTTATCTATCAGTCAGTTCCTATGCTAATCTCACCAGAAGCAACCTCACAGACAAACCCAGAAATAATGTTTAACCAAATATTCTAGCAATTTGTGAGCCAAATTGACACAAAATAATCACCTCCCTATTTTTCTGAGGGCCAAGTGTTCCCACCAGGGGATAAATCATGCCAGATAATTGTCTGACATTTATAGTGTGGCCAGCTCTCATGGATTCTAGACTGTGGGAATCTATTGGCACTATCCATTGCTGTGTAATGAATCACCCAAACCTTGACACTTAAAGCAGCTCAGACTTGTCATTTTGCAGTTTTTAAGAGTCAGAAGTCCAGGCGTAAGTTCATGGATCCTCTGTTTCGAGGTGTCTCTCAAGGCTGCAGTGAAGATGTCCACTGTCCCTGACACAGTGTTCTGCTGTGTTGCCGTATGAATATGGCCACTTGCTTCATTAAAGACACAAATGGTGTGAATATACTTTGTATGCAGCCAGAGATATGAAAAATTGTGCACTATATGTGTAATATGAACTATAATGCATCCTGCTGTCATATGTAACAAATTAGGATAAAAAATAAAATTTTAAAAATATGTAATTCAAGAAGGCAATAGAGAGAGAAAGTCTGCAATAAGGTAGAAATCACAATCTCATGTGACCTAAGCATGAAAGTTACAGCCATCACTTTTGCAATATTCTGTTGGTTATAAGTAAATCACAGGCCTTGCCCATTCTCAAGGATAGGGGATGATAGCACAGGGGTGTGAATACTAGGAGGGTGGAGGGCAGGAAAGACTAAGCATCAGTACCAACTCTGCCTCTACTTTGTGCCTCTAGAGAGGTTTAATGGTGCTTTTGGGTTTTCTGCCAGTTTCCCCCCTCTGCATGTGCCGTGAAGTTGCACATTCTTGCTCCTTTGACCTATCATCTTGTCTGTACCTTATTCTTTTGCCATTTACCTAATTCCCAGGAATTCAGACCATATCCATGTCAAATAGTTTCAGGGTTTTTCTCTGTCTTACGTCTGTGGCCTTAGTTTTGTGCTTATAGGTGCTGTGGTGAGTTGCTACAGACCCCTCTCCTTAGGAGGAGCAAGCTCAGCATCAGCGTTTCTTTTCTTTATTTCTCAGGCTACTATCTGAGAAAGAATGTGCAGATTTTTCTTTCACATGTGAAAATTGGAACCTTTGGTCTGAAATCTTGCTTGTGCAGGTTGGATTGCTTGGTCATCCTTATCAAACGTTTTGAATCTCTTTTGGGGACATCTTGTTTCAGAAGAGCTGGATGTCATCCACACACCAAATTTGGCAGTACTCATGCTTTCCTTGACAAGGGGATCACATGGCTTTGACACTTGGAAAATCCCTGATCCCTGTGCTGAGCTCCTCAGATAGCTGTCAAGTGTCCCATGTCAACAGATCCTGACTGTTCCCATCCCTAGTTTTTTAAGGCAGGCACACATGTATTAGGTAAGCACCAGGAATCTAAGGACATTTAACTGTTGAACTGAAGAAATTGTTTTCAGTGCATTTGAGAAAGGTATATCAGCAGCAATTACATTATCTATTGTGACTGTAAAGCACATATTAATATGCACAAACTTATTTCCCCCCTAAAAACTTTAGAACAAGATTATGTAGAGGGAGATATGTGGTCTTTCTTTTTCCAACATTATCTCCAAATGATAGATAATGAAGTAATCTGTTATGGAAAATAGCTTCTTTGATATCACAGTGGGTAGACACAGAATATTGCTTTCTTTTTGTAGGAAGAATTGCATTTACAATGTCTTATCATGACTTTTTAAAAATCATGCATGCTCCTGATAATTTACAATGGGACTAAAATCACCCATCACCTCTCTCTGGTAGATCTGTTGGGTCTTTCCTCATCCCATGGATAGGAACCTTCTTCTTACTAGATGCTCTGGTTGTCAACATCCCCAGTATTCTGACCGCTCCTATGTCCTTCCATCTGCAGGGGTCTGTGATCCAGGTGCTGGAACACCTCTCTACCTCTTCTGAGAGTGCCTGTCCCTCCATTATGAAATGTGGGCTCAGCTCTCAGTGATTATCAGTCCAGTGCCAGCCAGTAGAAGACTGGTAGAGATGTCCCAGATGATGTGGTTGCAGAGGCCACATGGGGAGATTTCATCCTTTTAGAGTTTGCTTTCCTGAGTGACAAAGGGAGAGTAGAACTGCTCCTGCTGCTGCTGCTGCTGCTGATGATGATGATGATGATTTCTCATGAAAAACTGTGAGATAATAGAGTCAAGTCCTTTTTGGTGGACCTGTTCCTTGTTTAGAAGGGCCCAGTGAATAAAGAAAGGACACAGCAGCATCTAGTGAAGAAGAATGTTCCAGGCATGATTCCCATGGACTTTTGTTTAGTCTCTACTATTCTTGTTAGCAATTGGGTTTCCCTGGTTAAGGAATTACATCCCTTTCAGAGGACTAGGGATCACAAAAGGAAAATCAATTGGATTTTTCATCTCTAAATTGAAATTCTTTTATTAGGAACCAATACCTTTAAATGGATTTTTCTCAGAATTAATTTTCATTTTCCAAAAACATGTGCAGGTGTCTGAATCAGACTGAGAAAAAGCAGGTGTGGGGAAAAATAATTATCTGGAGCCTATACGCACTTAATCTCATCTCCAAGGATACCTGCAGAAGCTATTTGATGGAATTGTTTCTCAGGCCTGAGAGGAAAAGGTTAGGAGAGGCAAAAATTCTTGATTTGATTTTTTTGTGTGTGGTCTTATCTCTCTTTTTGTGTGCAACAATAGAACTTCAGTTATCAAAGAGTTTTCAATTTTGAAAAGACAAGGGCTTTATAAATGCAAAACTGGCTGTTGCCCATGAGCATTAAAATGCTAAGCATCAGCTGTTCCTTGCCAGGGGGAATAAATACTGTAATTGCTTCCTTCACAAGGCTCACTTGTTAGAATGCTGGGCAGGGTAACACCTGAGGTGGGTGGCGGTACAAATAATCCATTTAAAGCACATGGGTAAATCTGAAATATTTCAATAACAAAAAATAGGAAGGAAAGGAGAACAAACAGATCATATTTGAGAGGCAGTCCAGCACGGATCACTGTACATAGGGTTAGACAGCCTAGATGCCATCAAAATTAAGAAAAACTTAACTGGCTAGTATAACTTGAGTTTGTGTCAGGGGAGCTGAATTTAGAGCTTTGTCTAATCTTATCAGCACACCTCTACCAGCAAGTTTACTGCTATTTCTCAGTGGCTTAATATACTCTTAGTTGAGAGTAGATCAAAAGATCTTTGATCATAGAACCAATGTTCATTTATGATTTTGCTTTAAGAAAATTAGCAATTGAAAATGACATGGGTCTCCTTTCTGGATTGTTACTTATTCTAAGTGAATCATTCAGTTATGATTGAATTGATGAAATAGTTCAAGAATTCACAGAACACTGGACAGGTTTATTGCAGATGAGCTAAGCAGTTTAATTTTGAGATTAAAAAAGATTAAAATATATATGTTTGCGAGACAATGTTCAAACTCCCTTCTATCTATCTAGTGAGCTTTATCCTCAACCACAATTCACTGAACATCAAACTGATGGTTCCCTACATACCAGGTGTCTCTTCACACCTAGGCCATTTGTTATTGTGGCTCCTCTGTGCCCAGAATGCCCCCAACAGTATGCATGTTCTTGAAATTAAGTTTAAAGCTTAGAATTTGTCTTAACTTGTGGAGCAGGCCCAAGAAGGCTATAGTTTGGCTCCCTTGATGAGATTTCTGGACAGCTATGTTTTTTTTTTTAAATAATTTATTCTAATTAGTTATGTACTACAGCAGAATGCATTTCAACTCATTGTACACAAATGGAGCATAAATTCTCATTTCTCTGTACATGATGCAGAGTCACACCATTTGTACAATCATATGTGTATATAGAGTAATAATGTCTGTCTCATTCCACCATCCTTTCCACTCCCACAACCCCTCCCCTCCCCTCACTCCCCTCTGCCCACTCCAAAATTCCTCCATTCTTCCTAAACCCCCCACCCCCATTATGGATCAGCATCCACATATCAAAGAAAACATTTAGCCTTTGTTTTTTCGGGATTGGCTTTTTTGCTTAGCATGATATTCTCCAACTCCATTCACTTACTAACAAATGCCATAATTTCATTCTTCTTTAAAGCTGAGTAATAGTCAATTGAATATCTATACCACATTTTCTGTATCCATTCATCTATTCAAGGACATCTAGGTTGGTTCCATAGTTTAGCTATTGTGGATTGCACTGCTATAAACATTGACGTGGCCCCATCAATGTAGTATGCTGATTTTAAGTCCTTTGGGTATAAACCAAGGAGTGGGATAGCTGGGTCAAATGATGGTTCCATTCCAAGTTTTCTAAGGAATCTCCATACTGCTTTCCAGAGTGGTTGCCCCAATTTACAGTCTTACCAGCAGTGTATGAGTGTACCTTTCCCCCCAAAACCTCGCCAATACTTATTATTGCTTGTATTCTTGATAATTACTCTTCTGACTGGAGACAGATGAAATCTTAGAGTGGTTTTGACTTGTAATTCTCTAATTGCTGGAGATGTTGACCATTTTTTCATATATTTCAATTATATATCTTCTTCCCAGCTCTTTTAGTATGTAGTTAAGGTCATAAACACATGATCCAACTTATGTACTTTCTTAAGGTCATACATATCTGATTGTGATCATGCACTCACGATGTAATGTGTTGGCACTGGCCTTTATTGTTTGGCCTGTGCATAAAAAAGTCCTAGGGAAAGACTCAGTTGGCCGGTGTGGCTTTCAAAAAAAGCATGTCTGCTATCCCAAGTGTGCCTTGCATCTTCTCCACCTGCCAGGATCCTGAACTGTTTCCCAGGTCTGAGCCTCTGTGAGACATAACTCATTCACAAAATAGCCCCTAGGCAGGCTGGGTTTTGTGCCTCAGTCTCTTAGCATCTTTTCCTTGGTGCAATCATAGAACTCCAGTTCTCCTGTGAACTGTTTTCTCAACTACATTCACTCTTTTGAAGAACAACAACCATGCCTTCCTCATCTATTTATCCTGTGGCTTGGCACTTAGTGCAAAGTAGAGTTTCAATAGATGTATCTTTAAAATATGCATAAAACTCTGAGCTCCTTAGAACTCAACCACAGGGGCCAAGCAGAAGCATATCTCTAACAAGGACTCAGACCCTGCAGAAGCTGAGTGACTAAAAGCAGGATTCAACACTTGTCATGTTCTCCTCCATTTTTCACCCATCTTCTTTGCTTTGTGTGGTCTTGGATTCCAGAAACAAGGTCTGAATAATAAGCACCCAGTGATGAGTTGGAGCTTCCCACTGGGCAATAGGAAATTTCTTATCTAGGACAAGGTCCTGCCTGACCAATCCTGAGATGAGGGTGGACAGACCACACCTGGTCAAGATCACCTGCTTTGGTAGCTGTGAAAAGCCTCCAGCTCTGAAAACCCCAACCCCTGCTCCATTGCTCTTTCTACATAATCTTGAAGTCATTGTCAGCCCTTCAGAGACAGGGCTCAGAACAAAAGTCCCCTTGTCTTCCTGGCAGGATAACTATACTGGTTAAAGTTCATTTCATGCTCTCCACTGTTATCTTTTCTTCTCAGTTTTTGGGGGCCAGCAGCCAGACCTAATGTGATAGACCTCCAGTGTCAGTCCTCTGGCCACATTTCTTTGTTTCAAAACACAAAAAATGCCTCTGACTAATCCAAGCAGGAGGACAGCCTTATTGGAAAGCACCTGAGATAGCTCAGGAATAGAAGGAAGGGGTGAACAACTCAACCTTATGAAGACAGTGCCCAGGATAGTTCTGAGTATGAGGCAAGTGAAATTCCAAGGAGCTGACATCAGGAAGGACCTTCCAACCACCTCCTAGAACTATGTCACTCAAATTGGATCCCAAAGATGACAACTGGCTAGGAGACTCTCCAGTTCTTGCCGTCACACTCAGAGCACTACAGAATCTTATAGGTAGCCCCACTGCTGGGCAAGCAGCTGAGCAGGAAACACCAATAGCCAACAGCTGCCAGGCACCTGCTCCTCACAGGCCATCATCTATGAGGGATGGAGGGAGAATTTTGGTGTGGGCAGTTTTTTCTTTTATTACATTGGAATCATATCTATACATTGTTGAAGAGTGAGACCCAGGGACAGAGACATAAATGTTTGAATGACTTAGTGAACAATTTCCTCCTCGAGTCATCATTTTGTGTCCTCTGATGTTTCATTCATTTTGGTTATAAGCAGACTTGTCTTTGGGATGTGGAATGATAGTTTATATGCAGACTTTAATTTTAGCTCTGACTTTTAAATTTACATATTGTACATAATTTGCTACATATATAATATAGAATATGAATGCTCACATCCCTATGAAGGGTTACATTTAATTATTTTTTACATTAGAACTATGTGATCAAAAAATTGGAGACCACTGTTCTAAAGAATAAATTCTATTAAATTTTAAACTTTTCTCTAAGATATTAATAACAATAATATAACTTTGAAACATGGAAAGCTAGAGGTAAGAATGCAAAACAACTTTAAACTTTGAAAATATATCATAATTTGTATGTTAATAAACATGATAATATTTGTATTGTAAAGTAAAGCAAGTTTTCCTTTTCTGTCATCAGGGCCCTGACTAGATTTTATATATGCTGCCTTATTTGTATTTTCTTCTTCTACTGAAAATAAAAATCCTCAAATATTACTTCGTAGTTGGCAATAACAGTACCATCACCTCATTAGAGAGGAGATTTCTCTAAGCAAAATCATAAAAAAACAGATTCTTCCAAATGATTCCATCAAGTCAAAAGTGTCCAGTGTCATCTGCAAGGAGAAGTGGCTTATTTGGTTGGCCCATGTACCAAACTTGCTGTTTCAATTCAATGATTACATTCTTGAAGAATTTAAAAGGAAAAACCATGCCATAACCAGATAGGCAATATTCCATTTTGCAATTGAAACAAAACTTCGAGTGAAGTTGTTTTTGTTTATTGGAGAAACCAAATGCATAATACTTTTTTTGGGAAATAAAGAAACAGAAAAACAAAACAAGGCTGTGTTTACATGATTAAAAAACAACAACAAACAGCAAAACAGTTCATGAGAGCGTGGTGAAAGACTTAGTCAGCAGTCCTGTTTGTACACATTTTAACTTCATTCTTCCATGTTATTCTATTTTGGATTGAATTGGCTGGAGCTGGGAGGGAATGCAGACACATGTTAGGGTTACCAGGTGATAAAAAGGTTTCAGATCCATTTTAACATGGGGCCACCATTGTACACCTGTCCTCTGTTGGCCAGCCCATAACAGTGTTTGTCTCACTGATGGATCACAAATGCAATGGAGCCGACACCACCTGGGTTTGCGTAAGTGTACTTGTGATGGTTGCACAAATGATGAAGTTACCCGACAAATGCACTTCTTAGGCTGTTTCCCCATTGTTAAGTGATATGTGACCATATTGACCTTTTCTTTGCCTGGTGAACTGAGTTGAATGGTGTCTTCTAAAAATTCATGTCCACTCAGAACCTGTGAATGTGACTTGATTTAAAATAGGATCTTTCCAAAGATAATTGACTTGAATGGAAGTTCTACTGCACTAAAGTACATCCTGAATCCAGGGACTGGGGTCCTTACAAGGGAAGGTATGTTTGGAGATAGAGAGATGCAGGGGTTGGGGGGACACCATGTGACATGAAGGCAACAATCAGAGCAATAATCTATGAGCTCAGGAATGCTAGAGACTCTAGGCCAACATGGAGCCAAGAGAGGGACACATAACAAGTATTCCTTTGAGTCTCCAGAAGGAGCACAGCCTGCCTCTGCCTTTAGTTTGAGCTTCCAGAATCCAGAAGAGTGAAAGAATGAATTCCTGTTGTTTTAAGACACCATGTTTGTGACAATCTTTCACAGTAATCCCATAAAACAGGTATGCCTGGAACAGGATTTCAGGGCCACCCATCCTTCTGACCCAGGAACAGAGGCTATACTTAGCTGATGGTTTCCAGAGGGTTAGGCTATGACCAAATTAATTGTATTTTGAGTACAATATGGTAGTTACTGGAAGATCAGAAAACATTGCAGCACTTGTAGTATTTTAGGGTCATCATAAAGAGTTTTATAAATTTTCTGAATTTATGCTGTTTTAATGCAAATTAGTTGAAAAGATAATATAAGAAGAAAATTATTGCTATAGAGCAATAAAGACAGTAGTTTGTGAGAATCATCTGCCCAATAAAAGCTTATTGAGTCTCAGACACATTACGTAGTGCTGAGAAAAACAGTTAAATAAATAGTTTTGAGTTCAATTTTTGCTGATGATCTTTGATACACTTTGAAAAGTTCCTTAAGATTGTTTCTAATTGTTTAGATCCATGAGAGGAGTCTGTTATGTTGGTAGATTTTGTTATACATCATCTCCCTACCCCCCCATCCCCATTCTCCATGGATAATTAAGGAATGAACTGAATTGCTGAGGAATAATGCTTACTCAGGAATGCAAAGTCTAATTTTATATCAAATGTAGTGACCTACAAGTCGAGGAAGTCTTAGGAGTGGAGAAGAAAATAAAATTTTAGGTAAAGCCAGAGTGTAATTCATGCTGTGATGTATGTCAGACAAGACTTGGTAGAAATATTAAAGTGCTTCAGTGAAGTCGAAGTTTTGACTAATGTTCAGTTTTCCTGTTGACTTGGTAGCCTGAACTAACAATATAGACCATTTGTCATTGTCAACGCCTAAGGCTGCATCTCAAATTGTCAATAGTAGCAGCAACAGTTCCCTGAATAAAATGCGAGGCTTTGCAGCGATAAATCCAGTGCCTTTACATTCTCATCCACTGCTCCCTCAGCCCCATATCCCTGGATGCTTCTGGAATCCTTCAGCTGCACATTGCAGTGCACCATCTAGCAGACAAGGGGACCTTTGCTCTGTCTTGCTGTAAAGTGTGGAATGCTAGGAGGAATGATGGAAAGCTCTCAGGCATTCAGCATCCACAGACAGTCAATCCATCATAGAGGCACTCAGTAATCAGATGAATGAATGAGCAGCTACGGACATTTAAACACCTGGGTGGAAATGGTAAGAGACCTAGTATTTCTCAACCTCACAGAATATGGCTGAAAAGTAACCCAGTACCCAGGCAAAAAGAGAGGCTGTGGTGTTAAGTGTGATATGGTAGAAAACTGTAGGCTTGAAATGCAGTTCATTTAACTGTTCTTGGCAAAAGGCAATAAACTCAGTGAATTTACCTGCAGGATTTGTGTTTGTTGCTCCCCAGGTGGCAGATCAATAGCAGCTGCCATTGCTTCCATGTTCTTTCCATATGTGAGGTCTTCCAGGCTCAGGGCCACCATGGCTGACCTTTGTATTCCTAAGAGCAATTCCTGACCCAGTAGGAATTCAGTGCATTTATGGAATTGTAGTTATATTTTTATCACATCCATATCCACATATATAGTAGGTGGCCCGATTAAAATATGTTTATTGTGCATATTTCCTGTCTTTTTCAATGAATTTCCCAAAAGTTCTGGTCTATGCCTCCCCATCCCTACAAGAGCACCCACAAAACTAAGCAGAGCCACAGTTCAGGCCCCAGCAGTCATCTGGCTCCCTTGGTGTCTGACCTCTGTGCCAGCCACACCTGTGCTCCTACCATCTCCTTCTGTAACTCTGCGTCTGTGGATCATGAGGTTTTCCCTGTCTATCTCTGATTGCTCTGCAAGATGAAATGGATTCTGTTGAACGCCAGCACTGTGTGATTCAATTTACATCTCCATAGTTCCTCCCTCTTTTTTTTTTAAAAAAACTTTTCCTGGTAATCAGTTCTCTTAACTAAACATTATAATTAGCATTTTGTGTTTCTTAATGGCTGTTTTCTCTCTAGACATCTTAAAATACCATAAAAGAAAACTTGTGTTTTTGTTCAAGTCACTTTAGTTTGGTTTTCCAGTTTTGTTTCTCTCACGTGCTGCTCTTTAGAAGTAATTCTGTTTCCATGCATTGCAATCTTAAATAGAAATATTCCTGAATAATATTTTTTTTTGGTACTGGGGATTGAACTCAGGGGTACTCAACCACTGAGTCACATCCCCAGCCCTATTTTGTATTATATTTAGAGACAGGATCTCACAGAGTTGCTTAGCACCTCACTGTTGCTGAGGCTGGCTTTGAACTTGCAATTCTCCTGTCTCAGCCTCCCACGCCACTGGGATTACAGGCGTGCTTCACTGTGCCCAACACTGAATATTAGTTTTATTTCTGTTCTTTTGCTTTCTTATTTGAGCACATGAAAAAAAAAGTCTTCCAAAAGATATTAATTAAACAAATTTCCCAAGATTTATTTTCTAAGGCTTTAGTCATTTTAGTCTCTAAATACATAATTTGAGAACTAGTATATCTAATTTAAGGAAATATTAAATTGTGAATCACATAGCTGATATCAATCATGTACTTAATCTGATTCTTTACCCAGATCATTCCACAGATAGTTTTAAACAACATTTGTGTCATATATCTAAATAATACAGGCATAGAACTTTTAAAAAGAACAATTTCAGAAATATAATTAATAAAAATTTAAAGTATGCCTTTATATTTTCTTCAAAAATTTAAGTACTTATTCATAATACATAAAATTGAAGGTATATATTTATATTTTCTTGAAAATTCTAGATGTCTAAACTTTACTTGTTTTTTAAATACTTGTTTACAGAGTTAGCTAATTCAGAATCCATTTGGAATTTCTGTAATAAGAATTGATGCAGCCAACATTCGATTCAGATGTGGCCATGCTGCTAAGGTATCCCAGTGCTATGAAATCTATTTTGAGCAGACATCTGGCTTCATGCTTAAAGAAATTCATTTTATTCCATCGTTTACCTTGGGAAATGTTACGGATCAATGAGTACCCCATTCCTCTGCTTTTCCAGTTTTGCTTTGGAGTTCATGAATATTAACCACCTTCCTTCCTCTTTGCCCTGTAACGTGAGTTACCAGAGGTCAGGAGCATAGAAGGTGCATCAGTGCCCAGTGGAAAGTGAATTACCATTTAACAACCCACAGGACCACCCTTTCATTTGGAAACAGTAATGCTCTTTGAACCATGCATAGACTGGGCATTCTATGTGTGCCCTTGGGAATTGATATGATCATTTCTAGAGAGATTTTTTTCTTTCTTCAGCTGCTACCAGTCATTTCAATTATTTCTACTTTCTAAGAAGCCTGTATATCTTATATGTGATTTGTTAAAAGAAAGTCAGGGCATTAAAATTGATCATAGAAAAGCAGTTATATTTTTATCATTAGGTGATAAATACTAAAAACAATAATTGCATGCATAACACAACAGAAATAGTTTCAGCCTCTATCTTTAATATTACTTTTTTATTGTTTTGTCAACTCATAGTAAAATCTAAGAATATTGCTGGGCCTGGTGGCACACACCTGTAATTCTAGCCACTCTGGAGACTGAGGCAGGAGGATCGAAAGTTCAAAGCCAGCCTTAACAATGGCAAGGTGCTGAGCAACTCAGTGAGACCCTGTCTCTAAATAAAATACAAATAGGGTTGGGGATGTGGCTCAGTGGTTGACTGCCCTTGAGTTCAACCCTTATTACCGGCCCCCCCCACCCCACCCCACCCCCCCGCAAAGAAACTTAAATATTTAAAATATTTAAGATTGGTTGTATAGAACTCATGTAAAACGTAAAACATATAAAGCACAATTTGTCATTTAAATCACTATCTTAATGTAAGTACCACGCCCACTCCATCTCTCTATAATTGATTAATATAGGTCCAAAAAATACAAGGATAAAATAAATAAAATGAAATAAATCTTCTAATACTCTGTTTAGACCTGAAGATTACCTATAGGCATTCTGGTGCATTGAGTTTTATCATATCTGGTAAGTGGATGGAAAGGTGAGGTAATGTGTAGTCTGATTTGACTATCTTACAAGTTCTGAAGGTAAGAATATAAACTATTTGCTATATCATTTCATATAGAAAGAAAGTACTCATCAGCTCGAGGTGATTTTGCCAAACTTCACTTTCATTTTTGAAAAGTCACATGCTATAGTTAAAGTGCACCCAGATTTGGAGTTAGGTGCCCAGGCTTGTATTTCCTCATATTTAGCAAGCAATTAAAAGTTTTCTGGCCTTAATTTCCTCAGAATAAATTGAGCTTGTCAACAAAATTTCACTAGATACTTCACAGTGTTGATTATGAGTATCAGATGACATATAAATATACCCAAAAGTTTTATATATATTAATATACATATATTTTATTACTACTATATACACTAAAATGACCTAAAAAGAGAGTGATCCACAACTTCTATAAGAAACTCAGAAAAATGATTATACTGATATCTAATCCTATTTTTCCATGCTTCTGTGTGGATATTTCTAATGACAAATTTTCTAGTTAACTGATTTTCTCTTTGTTGTTTCTAATCTGCTATTAAGCTTACATATTGAAATCAAAGTTTCATTTATTATATGTTTTGATTATTCTAAAATACCCTCTTGACCAGTAGATTTATTTTGAGAAGATTTCAGTCCTACGGTGAATTTCTCTATCTTTTCATGTAGCTTTTTCTTGTTTTTTAGCATAAGAAACTATATCTATTTTAAAATATGTGCATATATATATACACACACATACATATATATGATTGCCATATTTTAATAGATAAAAATAAGTACTTCCCTACACCAGCAAAAGTCAACTGAATATTGTGAAAAAATAGAAACGGTCTTTTACAATAGTAACAAATAATAAAAGCACCTAAGAATTAACTTACTATAGGGGTAGGACCTCTGTAGAAAAAATATTAACCCTAAAAGGTGCATAGCAGATAAAATACATAATAATTTTATTTCCTTGGGTGAGATGACATGATATTATATAAAAACAAATTACTCTCAAAAATCTATAAATATAATTCAACCCAAGGTCAACTTTTTAATGAATAAAGTATTCACTAAAATATCTCAAATTGTATTGAAGAATGAAGTACAAGTGTAATTCAAGTTCCCTTTAAAAGGCAGAGTGAAGAGGACCCAGTATTATAAGATGTTAAGCTGTTGCAGGAAGTAAGGCAGCGCAGACTGATTTCACAACAAACTGTGGACCAAGTGGAAGGCCATCTTTCGTCCACAGAGAACCTTTTATATTTTGAGCTAACTGTAAAATAAACAGGGCATCTTCCAGAAATCAATAGAGAAAAGACAATTTGCTTACTCTGTCAACAAAAATAGAGCTTGCTCTTCCTTAACATATAGAAAGAGGATTATAAGTGGATTAAGGATCCACAGTTAACAATAATTTATAGACCTCAGAGAAGATTATGTAGGTAAACATCTATGTGATCTAGGAAAGAAATGCTTCTTTAAAGAAATAAAACTTCCAAAGCTCAAATGAAAACAGTAAAAACTTGGTGGATTTGATTGTATCAAAATGAAGGATTTCTATCATACAAATTTTCATGGATAAAGTAAATTTTCTGAATTGGAGAAAATATTTCCAGTGTTGAAATTAGACAAGATATTAATGTCTAGAATTTAAAGCACTCCATCAAAACATAAGAAAAAGCCATCTTGGTAGAATAATATGCAAAGAACATGAATTGACAAATTATAGCCGAAAACTTCAATGCCAGTAGTGCTTGTTTCATTCATTGGAAAATTCAAAATTAATAACATGCAATTTCACACAGTTAGCTTATGGTACTATCATGAAATACCTGAGGTAGTTAGGTTTAAAGAGAAAAAGTGCATTTTGACTTGTGGTTTTGGAGTTTCCAGTCCAAGATTGGGCAGACCCATTGCTTTGGGCCTCTGCAGGCTGTTGCCAGATTGCCACAGCAGGGAGTGTGTGGTGGGCCAATGACTCACCTCAGGGCCAGGAAGCAAAAAAGGAAGAAGAGTCCAGGGTTCTGCAGTTCTCTTTTGGGGGCACGTCCCTGATGATGTAAGGACCTCTCATAACACCCTTCCTCTTGAAGGTCCACAGCATCTCCCAGTTGGCCACCCTGGTGTCCAAGCCTTCAACACAGGGACCATTGGACAGTCATTATCCAAAGTTCAGCACATGCTTCTGAGGCTGGTGGACATCAGTCAGGTTTTTGTTGGAAGCTTTGAGGGTAGAGAAATCCCTGACACTTTCCTTTTGACTGTCACTCACACACTTACAGGAAGACAGTCTCATGAGAGCTCTATGTGACTCATGAGAAATTCGCCTCCTGAGCATACATTCTTCTTCTTTTTTTTAAAATCTTATTTTTTTCTTTACTAAATTATTTATTTATTCTAATTTGTTATACACAATGGAAGAATGCAGTTTATTTCATATTATACATATAGAGCACAATTTTTCAAGTCACTGGTTGTACACAAAATTTTTTCACACCATTTGTGTCTACATACACGTACTTAGGGTAATGATGTCAACTCATTCCACCATTATTCCTTCCCCCTTGCTTCTTCCCTTCTCTTCTCTCCCCTTTGCCCTATTTAGAGTTCCTCCATTCCTCCCATGCTCCCCCTTCATCACTATTATATGTCAACATCCTCATATCAAAGAAAACATTCGGCTTTTGGTTTTTTTGGAATTGGTTTATTTCACTTAGCATTATATTTTCCAACTCCATCCATTTACCTGTGAATGCCATGATTTTATTCTCTTTTAATGCTGGGTAATGTTCTATTGTGCATATATGCCAAATTTTCCCTATCCACTCATCTACTGAAGGGCATCTAAGTTGGTTCCATAGTTTAGCTATTGTGAATTGTGCAGCTATAAACATTGATATGGCTGTGTCCCTGTAGTATGCTGTTTTTAAGTCCTTTGGGTACAGACCAAGGAGAGGGATAGCTGGGTCAAATGGTGGTTCCACTCCAAGTTTTCCAAGGAATCTCCATACTGCTTTCCATATTGGCTACACCAATTTTCAGTCCCACCAGTATGTATGACTGTGCCTTTCCCCCACATCCTTGCCAACACTTATTATTGTTTGTATTCTTGATAGCTGCCACTCTGTATGGAATGAGATGAAATCTTAGAGTAGTTTTGATTTGTATTTCTGTAATTGATGATGAACATTTTTCATGTTTGTTGATTGATTGTATATCCTCTTCTGAGAAGTGTCTGTTCAGTTCCTTGGCCCATTTATTGATTGGTTTATTTGTTTTTGTTTTTGTTGTTGTTGTTTTGGTGTTAAGTTGAGTGCTTTATATATCCTAAAGATTAGTGCTCTATCTGATGTGTTTGTGGTAAATATTTCTGAGCATACATTCTTGTAAGACTCTCACATTTGTCCAATGAGAGACTTGCACAAGGACACACCCATAAAATAATTTCCTTGAGGGTGGAGAGGAATATGGTGGATGTGCCCTTGGGCAGACCATGCAGGTGAGGTAGGGTGGCCACCAGTCTTGTAGAACATACTACAGCACAGGGAAGCCACTTGTCCAACATCCTCTGTGGCTGCTTTGCATCATGATGGCACAACCGAGGCTGTGACAGAGACCACACAGCCCACAAAGCCTGGAACACTTTCAGCAAAGTTTGCTAGTCCCTTTATCACACTCAGTTTTGCTGCTACTTACTTTTGGTTGATATAGATTTTTGAGGTTCATCCCCTGATGTACACTGAGGGGCAGAGGAGAAAGTATACAGGAACAGTTACAGTTTGCTGACATTGAACTAAGAAGGTGGTGCATACTGCCTTGGATGCTCACCATTCCACGTGACACATGAAGAGTGGGAAACACACCAAGTGTATATGGTGGAAACAGGGTCATAACTCATTGGCTTCTAGAATCCCTACCCTTAGCCACTAAGTACACTAACTTTTCATACCTGTCCCTTAGCGGGGTGGGAAAGGATGTTGGATTCTATATAGGACATGGTTGTAGAATCACCACACAAGTCATGCTATGCTATATTTCTGGGGGTCCCAAAACAATTGAACAGAGGTCATGAAAAGCAACCTGTTCACCATGAGTCCTAGTAGGAGCTGTTCCTGGCAGAGTAAAAGTCCTCCTGTGTAGGACTGGGCCCTTCCTTTGCTGGACAGATGCACATACTGTCCTACTTTGGGCAGGAATGTCCTAAACAAGGGCAGCTGCTACTGGGTCCTCCGCTGCACAGCACAGGAGGGTCACAGTGCCCAACGGGACCTTAGCAATGGCTCAGCCCAAATCTTTCTTTCACTGATGGAGGGAAATGAAGCCCCAGAGGTTAGAACTGTGAAATCTTATTGCTCTAGTGGAAAAGCTGAGATGAGAATGAACTATCTCAAGGTTTATTCATCCTCAAGGTTCATTTAATGAAGTTAAATAGAGCAAACACCTAATACAGGGTCTGGCGTGGAATGCATTAAGCCCTCAATACATGCCTTGATTTTCTTTTCTATTCTTTACTTTTTAGTCTTTTCCCACTCACTGTGGCATTTAAGTCCCCCTCTGCTTCTGGAAAGCTAACCTGGCCTAAAAGCTTACTGTTATTGTCGACTTTATGCTATCTGTTTGTGGGAATATGCAAGATTTGTCTGGTGCCCTGAAACCAAAAGCAATTTCACATTCAATAAAGATTTATAGGAATTGACAAAACAACTATGCATCATATTCCATAGAAGTAAATACTGTGCCTGGGATTGTAATGTTCTGCGATAAGCCAGGTGTAAACAGCTTCTCTCTCTAGGCCTGCACAGTTATGTGGACAGGAAATACAGCATATTTTTCAGCCACTTACTTTCCAAAGTCCTGCTGATAATTTCAATTTATTTTAATTGCTGAGTTGAATTGAGTAGTGCTTCTAATGCTTCCATGGGTGGCTAATATGTAAATGCTTGGTGAGAAGATAGACTGTATGTCATGAGTTGTTATGGTTTTTAAATTTGACATCTACTTAATTCTCTTTTATATTTTCCATGGAAAGTTTCACAGGTAACACTTTGATCCAAGTTTCTATGCAAATAAATTATCACCATGTAACAACATATTAATGGCATAAGCGAGTAATTTCAAAGGTATGGGAAAAGAGCCCACCCAGGTATTATTGTAAATAGATTTTTTGTTTTTGAAGTTCAGTTGTCTGGCCCTTCCCTGGTTCTTATTGTTTTACATTTTCAATGTGTGAAGCAGGAATGGGGGTCTAGTGAGAACACATCTCTTCCAGGGCTGGGGTCTGCCTCCAGCCTCCTTCGTGTGCATCTATCTTTGTGGATCACATTGTTCTGGGAATTCTGAAGTGGATTCTGGGGGATAGTTATTATCCTATGTCCACTAATGAATAGAGAATTTAAAGGGCAACACAGAGGCCTTTCTATATTAAGGGTGATTCATCATTTAGAATGGTCCATTGCAAGTCCATGTAACAATGAAGAATATGGTCATAGTAACAGGTTTGAAAGGTCAAAATACTAAAATAGAGGCAGAAGACAAAATTAGAGTAATCCTGCAAAATAACTAACTTTAACCATTGACAACAAGCATATTCCTTGTGGGAATATTTTTTTTTCTCTATAAAATAAAGAAATTAGAATAGGCAATATCAGTGGCCCTTTTGAACCCTGGAATTCTGTGATTCCCAACTGACAATATAAATGCTCCCTTCCCGGAGACCATAGCAGGTGACTGTTGTATACCAGAGAGCAAGTGTCTCTTTAATATCATTTGCACTTCACCAGATCCACAACTCTTTTGGGTGAACTTTCAGATAAAACTAAGTTGAATCTTCAGTGGGACTTGGTTCATGTGAACTTCACACTAGGACCTACTTTCACTTATATATAAGGGAAAAAAGTGAGATTGCTTGCTCTTTACCCAGTCTCTGGGGAGAGATCAAAGTGAGCATGTGGAGGGCATGGAACTGGTCTTCCAGACTCCTGTGCTCAAGCTTCTCTAAAACAAAATTTGTACAGTGGTTCTATACCTAGGGGATGGAAAAGTAACCTCCCCACAGATACTAGCTCCTATCCCTGGAAACTGTAGGTGTTTCCTTTTGGGGAACAAAGGGTCTTTACAGATGTGATTGAGTTAAGGAAGTTGACATGGGGTGATTACCCTGAATTATTTGGGGGCCCCTAAATGTCATCACATGTGTCCTCCCAGGGGAGAGGCAGGTGAGAATCTACACCACAGCAGGCAATGTGAAGATAGAGGCAGGAACTGGACTCAGGACAGGACAGGAAGTGCCAACAGCCATCAAAAGCTCTAAGAAGCAAGGGACAGATTGGCCCCGGATCCTCCAGGGGAGCATATGGGGACAGAGCAGAGAGATTTTAAGATTGAAATAATGAGGCACAGGATACAGAATGCTGGAAGTCACTAGAACTGGAAGAAGCAAGAAATCAACTCTCTTTTAGAGCTTAGGAGAGAGATGCAGCTGGATGACAGCCCAGCAATACCGATTCAAACTTCTGGCTTCCCAGACGATGGGAGAATTCATTCTAGCATTTTAAGTAACTAATTTTGTGATAGTTCATAAGAAACTAATACAGTGTATAACAAAATAAAATTTTAACCTTTCAGGGAGCTTAGGGTAGATGCTGAGACATGGTCGTACCCAAGCACATTTCCAGTCCCTTTGTCTATACTAGATTCACAGGATACCGTGACTGATTCAAAGGGGAAGCAAGGACCTGGATAAGTGGGATGACTCTTTATAGTCAGATCTGAGCTGTCACTTGTGTTTCTGAAGGGTTCTAGGAGTTCAGAGAACTCCCCATACAGCAACAGACTCCAGGAATCCCAATCCATATTATGAGTTTGTTGGGTGGAGGATGGCATTGAGGGGAGAAGTTTCTCTGGAGACCAGACTCAAGGATTTTTCTCCCTAAGATTTTAGCAACCAGAGTCTGACCCAGATATTTAAAAAAATATATCAAAATAGGTTTACTAAATTTCTTTATGTGTCTAGAATTATATGAAATGTATACAAATAGATTTACATTGGTAGAATCAAGTGTTCTATTTATACAAGCTAAAATAAATAACTTAAATGAAGAAATAATTGTTTATTGGTATAGTAGAGGCTGTTAGCTTTGTACAAAAACAACTTCAAAAGCACATCTACTGCTTCTTTCTTTTGGTAGGGAAATATTGCATTTTCCTGCTTCACCTGAAATCAGATGTCAGATGTCACTCGAATCACTCACTTTTATCAAATAGAACATGGGTGGGGATGATATCCATCACTTTGTATATCTTCTCTTGTTTTATATTCTTGGTTGAATAAAGACCAAGTTGTGAAGAGAAAGGATTGTGAGGCCACAGGTGGCTGAGATGACCGTCTCCAAACCATTTGGAGGAAAACCAGTGATGACCAAGGACACCTCATCAGACTATCTCAGGGAATAAAATTCTATTGTAAGAAGCCATACACATCATTTAGACCTATTTGTTGCTATAATCTTGCCTATTCTTTTTTTTTTTTTTTTTTTTTTTTTTTTTTTTTTTTTTTTTGGCGTTGGGGATTGAACCCAGCAGTGCTTAACCACTGAGTCACATCCCTGGCCCTTTCTATTTTTTTTACTTTGAGAGGGTCTTGCTAAGTTGCTGAGGCTGGCTATGAACTTGAGATCCTCCTGCCTCAGCCTCCCATGCCACTAGGATTACAGACGTGCATCACTGCACCCAGTTTGCCTACCCCCACCCCTTTTTTGGTACCGGGGATTGAACCCAGGGGCATTTAACTGCTGAAACACATCCCCAGCCCTTCTTTGTATTTTATTTACAGAGTTATTTTATTTACTGAGTTGCTTAGGGCCTCAGTAAGTTGCTGAGTCTGGCTTTGAATTCATGATCTTCTTGCCTCAGCCTCCCAAGACACTGGGGTTACAGGTGTGTGCCACCATACCCCATTTGCCTACTCTTTTTAATGAAGAAATAAGCATCTATAAGATAAATTCTGCTCTAAAAATGGCAATGTGAGACATTGGAGTAATTTTTGGATACCTGGGAGTATGGAAAGGATATACTCTTAAAAGTTCACAATGCCCTAATGTTCAGTAGAACTGACTCATTCATATATTTACTTAGAGGGCAATGGCATGACTGCTTGTTACTCTAGAGAAGTGGCTGGAGAGTATTGTAATGTTTACTTGCTTTCTTTCTTTTCCTAAGGCATTATATGCAAGGTAAGGACAAGTGAGAATTTGCAAGTTTGAGGATAGATAAGGAAGAGAAAAGAGAGAGCTGAGAGATTTGGGGCCTTGCAAAGCTGGAAAACCAAGAGCTTCTGGTTCCCAGACAATGGAGGTTAGGCTTGCAGCTGCATGTCCTCGTCTGTTCCTGAGGACTTAAGTAGACTCTGTGAAGGCATGAGCCAGGGGACAGTGACAGGTCAAGATCAGAGAAAGAAATACGACAACTATTTCTGGAAAGGCAACTGGTTAGGATAATGGCACATGGAACGGACTGGAGACACGTGATCAGGAAATCCACTAAACTTTGGTGGGAAATATATTGCCAGGGAGACCACAAGCCTGGCTTTGAACTCTTAGGGGTGTTCAAGTCTTAAAAGATTCTTTAGGCTTCTGTATTTGTACGACCTCATTTGAGACATTGTGAAAAAGCCAACTTCTAACCTCTCCCACGAGTAATTCTATGTGGCATGTGGAAAAATGCTTCCCTCCCCAAATCTACATCTCAGGGATGTCAATGTCCTAATTCCCCGAACTGTGAATATGTAATACGTACTATTTTAGCTTTGATTTCACTCAAACCTCTACTATCTAAAAAATAATGTATTCCTTATGCCTGTAGCTGTGGCACACCAACACATCCCCCTCTGAGCACACATACACACATGCATTGCCCCCTCCCCGAAATGTTGCAGCGTCATCATGCCCGGTCCCTTTGTGTGGACTCCTACAAGCCCACTGTGGGGTGGTCCTCTTCATAGCAGTCTCTAGTTCATGCCATCACGAGATAAAGCAGCTGTGCTCACATTGGTGCCCTAATGACTTCAGTGACTCCATTCTGCTTACTTGTTAAAGACCTAAACCTTCAGGTCTGCATTGAAGATCCTCTACTCTCAGACCCTGCATCCCCCAGCTTTGTCTCTTTCCGTAGTTTCTAACATTATAGCTGATATTCTAGTCAAACTTGAAGACTCTCAAGCTCAACTCCAATTTCTTTCCTCTTTGCATTTTCTTAAGCTGTTTGCTCTAATTAAATGTCTTAACTTTCTCCTGTGGAACCACACTCATTCTCTAGGTCCTAGCTTAGGTAAAGAATCCTCCATTGGCATTTTCTAGATTCTATTCATTTGGAAGAACAGTGATCCCTTGGCACTAGTCAATAGCTTTTACTTAAGCTTACTTCTGTAAGAGTTGCTCATGTAGCAGTCTTTTCCCCTTTAGTGGCTTGTAGCCTCATTTTGGAAAAGCAGCAGTCCTAATTATTTTTAAATCCATTAATGAGCTTAATGGCTTCTATGAAGAGTTTAGTAAATATTTGTTAAGTAATTTAATTGTTGGATGAGTAAATGAGTAAATGTATGAATGAATTTAATGAAACCGAAGTTTTGTACTAGTAGCCAGTTTTCATGATTCTCAAATGCAATAAGGTATTAGATGTATCTAAGTATGTAGGTATATTACATATGCACATATGTGGGTATATATGTACACATCCATACAAACATCCATGTCTATATCAGTATTAATATACATACATATATGCAAGCACAATTACTATATATAATTATAAAGTGACATGAATAAGTTCATATTTTTCAAAAACTTGCAGAAAATATTTATTAAATATTATATT
This sequence comes from Marmota marmota marmota, assembly GCF_001458135.2. Taxonomy (NCBI): domain Eukaryota; kingdom Metazoa; phylum Chordata; class Mammalia; order Rodentia; family Sciuridae; genus Marmota; species Marmota marmota. Next base: position 5,608,889 of record NW_025999927.1, read on the forward strand.
CAATAAGTTTAATAAAAATTTTTGACAATAGTCTATAGTACTTAAAAGTGTATTCATCTTTAGAGATGGTTTCTTTGAAACCCTGGATAAAGAATCACCTTGAAGACTTTGGAATTGTAGATGCATTTGGTCCTGGGTCCCACTCGTCTTGATTAGGGGAAGGGGATCATTTATTAATCACTTTTTTCTCCTTTCGTGGAAAGTGAAACTTTTGTAGCAAATAATGATATATCGCTGAAGCTCCCGAAACTGAAGCAAAATGTATAGCTCAGTAATTGTCCAGAGGGATAATGCCATCTGACATAATAAATATCAGAGATTGTTGTTGTTTTTGTTATAGTAAATGCAAACTTTCCTTTTTACAGCTGCACTTACCAGCCTTGTTTATCTCCTTTGCCATTTTGCCATTCAATTTACTATGTAGTGATTGTCTAATACAATGAAAAAACAGGAAATCTTCCACTAAGCAATGCCAGCTATCACCCAGACCTTTCTAGGGAGAAAAATAAGAATCAGAAGGGGTTACTCAATGAAGGAGCACTGTTATATATTGGAAGATGGTGAACATATAGAATTTTTTTCAGTTCCATGGTGTGAGTAGCACACAAAACCTCAGGATTTGTCCCTAGCAGAATGGTTTACATGTATGACTCATTCTCCTGAGTGGTGTGTCTTAAATCCTCTTGCCTGCTTGAAAACAGACTGCCTAAAACAACAACATGGGTTATTAGAGCAAATTGGTGTGGAAATTAAGTACAGCAAGAAACACTAAAGTTAATCAAGTTCACCCTTCTTTTGAATTGCTGTTTTGCAGAGATGCAAAGGAATTTTATATTGTTTCATGTGGAGAAGCAGGATAAGCTGCTTGCTCTTTTGAAACAAATCTCCTAGGGCCTATGGGATTTTTGTAACCCATAAGCCATTTACATGCTTTGCAAATCCAATCAAGAGCCAGGACTTCAGACATTTAGGAAGCATTCATTAGCGTTAGAAATTAGCCTGTTTCTCAATTTTTCTGTTGATTTGTTTGTATTTTAGTCTCTCTTTACTTTGAAAGTGACTTGAAACAGTTTATAATATAAACATTCATATGGAAATTTAAAATAAAGACTGAAAGCAAGAAGATATTGAGGAAGAAAATGTAATACAGTAAATTCCAGAACTTCCAAAATTTTGCCAGGAAATAAGCAACTCAGACAAGGCATGGTCTTTTCCTCCTGATGGAAGGTTCAGAGACCAGAGGGATAGATAGGCTTTGGGAGGATGTGAAGCCAGCATGTTGTAAGACAAACTTCTGGTAACTTTTACACATTTTCTTTGTTTTCTCTTTGCTACCTCTAATATTTAATCAACTCTGTAAATGAAATATCCATTATGCCTAGTTTCAGGCAGAGAACCCAGGGAATAGCTGTGGGGATAGGATGAAGTTCAGTCTCTAGACATCATTTTCTTCCATTTCCAGAGTCTATTTTCAGGTTTAAATCTACAGTATTTGCTTTTCCTTGTATGCTGGAGGCCACACTGTCCCATGAGGAGGAAGATGACCCCAAGAGATGGTTCCAGAAGATGATTAGCTTGGAGTTTCCTGGCAGCCAACACTGGAAACGGAGCTTTCTGGAGAGTTTTCCTATCTGATAAGATATACCATACCCCCTTAACAGATGCAAACCTTTACTTGGCAATATTTTCTAAGCAGATTTACTTTATGAAAGGGATTCTACATATCAGAATTGGTGATATCTCCAGTAGTAGCTTTGCAAGAGACGGAGCCTCACTGACTTTTGTCTTAATGCAGAATGAATCTGGGATCACACTGTTGAATTAGAATTTGTTAACCTCCCCTGCTCTGTGATTATTGGATATGTCTTAGACCACCTGGTCCTAGGGGCATGTGTACTTTGAAGGAGATCTGAACTTCCTTTAGTAAACATTGATTATCTTAATTTATTAATGAAAAAAATAGAGCCTGTTTGTATAACGTTTGTGAGATGACTTTTATTTTATATCTCAGAAGGAATGTTTGGAAATAAATATTAATTATAATAAAGAATACACATGAAAATCATAGCATGGGAGGAAGGGGGAGTGAGACAGGTGAGAAATGGATTCTATGGACATTTAACATTGGAATTTTTGGCCATCATGTTCTATTCATTTCTCCAAGCATGCTAATATTTTTTCAACCTGGGAAGTCTTTCTAGTAGGCACATTCTAAGGAAGCTCAGTGGCATGTCATTCACTGATTTCCAAAATCCTATGGACAATGCCGATTTTGGGTAATAGTCTGTGCTCTGTAAGTGGGGACCTCTCTTTTACATTGGCATTTTGTCACTGTCCGTCCCAAACCCATGTAGTTCACTCTTCTTGCTATAGCTCCCTCTAGTAGCTGTGTTGGAAGGTCCATCACTCTGGTGGACACAGAGCTTTTACAAGGTAGAGACAAATGGAATCCAGTTAAAGGGTGACTGGTAAGACTTCACAGCAAAGTCTCTGCTTCAGGCTTTTGCCTCTTAAAGGTGACACATGTCAAAGTAGCCATTACAACAGTCTCTGGGTAAGGCCCAGAGATCACACTTTTGGATTAGAATGGGCTTTATGGCGATACTGTGTTGGAGGTATCCAGAAAGAAAACCAAATTTTCTATCAGACTTGATTCTCTCACCAACAAGTTTTCCAATAGATTTAGTTAGCTCTCCCTGAAGGTAGTGAGCTGTGGGACACTAATTTCATGCTAATTTTGACTTTGATTCCTTTATGCCATTAATTTATTCGTCAGCAGTGACATGCCCTGAACTTCACAGTCGAGCCTGCAATCTCTGGAGATGGATAATTAGGTCAGCAGAAAGGAGAGTTTATGAAGTGCAGTTTCTATGGTGAGGAACTCCTAATTAACCCTTCTTACTTTAAAGGCATTGTACTTTTTACTTTGTGGGATGATTACATAATGTATAGCTGAGAACACTGGAATAATGGCTGATCCTTTGCAGAACCTTGCAGTAAAAGGGAATATTTACAAAAGTTCTCATTAGTAGCCATGATAAATAGTTTCTTTGGCCACATTTTCCCCCTCAGTGGACAATATATGACTTGTGAGTGGAGTTTAAGTGGGAAATGTTTGGATACAATTCTGTGTTGTCCCACCAAGGATTTACCTTATCCAGGAAGAGGAATGGCTTATATTTTTAGCCTCTGGAAGGCAATTTCTAACCCTGGGAAGGTCACCTCTGGGGTGATCTGGGGTGAGGCCAGGTGTTGTTATAATGTGGTATGGGTCAGGACTCTGGGATACAGTATCAGCTGCACCTCAAAACAATTAAGGGGCCAGTTGCTGAGGCTGGTCTCCAGAGTCGACTCTCACTCTGCACACAGAGCCCTGGAGAGAACTCTGGGCACTAAGACTCATCAGGCTTCCCTGGCTGGCAGTATTGGGTGCATTGTCACTCTGTGGTGTGGCACTGTTCCTGACTCCTCTTGAAGAGGGTATGGGACATTGCATCTGGAAATTTGCTGGGCTCTGCCCCATGTGTCTCTCTTTTTGGTGGACTTTCAGCAGTCTCCTTCAGCTTGATAGACTGTAAACATGCATGTGACAGCTTTAGAAACCGCCTGCTGTGTGCAAAACTTCGTGACCAAGAATGTTTCATTTCCCTTTAAAATAACTTTGGCACAGGCCGGATGGGGCCATCGAACGCTGCCTGCATGGTGACCTCAGTGAGTGTGTCATGATGGGAAGGTTGGAGGAAGGCTTTCAGAACTCACTAAAGGATCTTGAGATCTGTTACTTCTGCGGTTTCCGATGGTGGTCTTAGTTTTGTTTTTTGGTGATTATTAAGGAAGGGGGTTGACAAGATACAAAGTCGGCACATCACACTTTGTGGCTGTTCCTGAGAGGGGACAGCTGTCAGGGGAGCAATAGGTGGCTGAGTCCTTTGCCATGCCGCAGAGCTGGGCACTGTGGCGTAGAAGAGGTGTGGGCTGTGACCACAGACTGGGAAGAATTGGGAGTCTGCTCAGAACAAGTCCAGTAGCAAAAGGACCTATGAATGTTAACGTGGAGGAAAATTGCAAATTAACGGATTTTTTTCTTGGAGTATTCATCACCATCCAACTTTCCTTCTCACCCCTTCTTCCTGTTACTGCTCCTTCTGGGGACATTGCACGTCAGCTCTGCCACTGGAGCATCACTTCCTGTCACGAACATCACTCCCACACATAGTCACTGCCTATGGCCCCTCAGGGCCTTGAGGCCCTGCTGTCCACTAGATAACAGATTATTAAACTCTTCCCTCATGGAGATTTCCACGTAGAGAACTTCAGTCAAAATAAATGAGTGTTAAGATTCCAGATGACAATTTCAGGCAGTAGGAGGAGAGACTATTTTTGGTGTCTGTGCTGTTCTAGGTTCTTCTTCTTCCAGAGTTATGATAGATGGGTATTTCCCAGATTTATTGTTGTAAGGAGGTTCCTATAACCAGTTCTGGCCCAAGATTGAGTAGAGCTAAGTATTTTTATCCAAATATAAAACCATCCAGAACTCTCCACATCACAGGCACTGGCTAAGGGAGGTAAGGAGAGTACCCATTTAATAGTGGTGTTGTAGAGCTTAAATTATCACAATGTCTATAAAGTTCTTATCACACAGTGTAACACATATGAAATTTTATTTATTTTTTAAATTAAAAAAAATTATTGTTATTATTAGTTACATTACAAAGCTCTTGATATATTTCATACATTTGATTCAAGTGGATTATGAACTCCCATTTTTACCCCATATACAGATTGTAGAATCACATAGGTTACACATCCACTTTTTTACATACTGCCATACTAGTGTATGTTGTATTCTGCTGCCCTTCCTATCCTCTACTATCCCCCCTCCCCTCCCCTCCCATCTTCTCTCTCTACCCCATCTACTGTAATTCATTTCTCTCTCTTGTTTTTTTTCCCTTTCCCCTCACTTCCTCTTATATGTAATTTTGTATAACAATGAGGGTCTCCTTCCGTTTCCATGCAATTTCCCTTCTCTCTCCCTTTCCCTCCCCCCTCTCGTCCCTGTTTAATGTTGATCTTCTTCTCATGCTCTTCCTCCCTGCTCTGTTCTTAGTTGCCCTCCTTATATCAAAGAAGACATATGGCGTTTGTTTTTTAGGGATTGGCTGACTTCACTTAGCATAATCTGCTCTAATGCCATCCATTTCCCTGCAAATGCCATGATTTTGTCATTTTTTAGTACAGAATAGAGGACACAGAGACCAATCCACAAAATTACAACTATCTTATATTTGACAAAGGTGCTAAAAGCATGCAATGGAGAAAAGATAACATCTTCAACAAATGGTGCTGGGAAAACTGGAAATCCATATGCAACAAAATGAAACTGAATCCTCTTCTCTCGCCATGCACAAAAGTTAACTCAAAATGGATCAAGGAGCTTGATATCAAAACAGAGACTCTTGTCTGACAGAAGAAAAAGTTGGCTCTAATCTACATATTGTGGGGTCAGGCTCCAAATTCCTTAAGAGGACACCCATAGCACAAGACTTAAAAACAAGAATCAACAAATGGGACTTACTCAAATTAAAAAGTTTTTTCTCAGCAAGAGAAACAATAAGAGAGGTAAATAGGGAGCCTACATCTGGGAACAAATTTTTACTTCTCACACTTCAGGTAGAGCCCTAATATCCAGAGTATACAAAGAACTCAAAAAATTAAACAATAAGGAAACAAACAACCCAATTAATAAATGGGCCGAGGACCTGAACAAACACTTCTCAGAGGAGGACATACAATCAAGCAACAAGTACATGAAAAAATGCTCACCATCTCTAGCAGTCAGAGAAATGCAAATTAAAACCACCCTAAGATACCATCTCACTCCAGTAAGATTAGCAGCCATTATGAAGTCAAACAATAACAAGTGCTGGCGAGGATGTGGGGAAAAGGGTACACTTGTACATTGCTGGTGTGACTGCAAATTGGTGCGGCCAATTTGGAAAGCAGTATGGAGATACCTCGGAAAGCTGGGAATGGAACCACCATTTGACCCAGCTATCCCCCTTCTCGGTCTATTCCCCAAAGACCTTAAAAGAGCGTATTATAGGGATACAGCTACATCGATGTTCATAGCAGCACAATTCACAATAGCTAGACGGTGGAACCAACCTAGACGCCCTTCAATAGATGAATGGATAAAAAAAATGTGGCATTTATACACAATGGAGTATCACATATGAAATTTTAGTCATTTACCTCACCACTTACCTCACCATTGGAGCGATTAATTGTAGATAAATTCACAAAAGCTTATACCATACACACTTTTTGGTATAGGGTGAATCCATCATTTTCCATTGCTGAATAATTAGTAAATTTTAAAATTAATAATATTAGATTAAAAGAAAAAAAACAGTACTCAGTAAATATGTTGATAAGGGTGAGATTTTTCTAAAATTTGTTGATAGGTAGATTCTTTGAATCATCTACACTCATACCCTCACCCTCCCTTGGAGGCAGCAGGACAATGTTGAACTTAGGAGCTCAGAACCAGGCACCCCAGTGCATCTTCCCAAAATGATAGTTTTATGATGCTAGGAAAATTGCATAAGCACTTTGATAAGTAGATCTCTTATTTCCAATATTTGGTTGATTCATAATTTATCATTAGGTTTAAATTTAATATATATTTATATATTTGTATAATTTTAAATGTGTGTGTGTGTGTGAGAGAGAGAGAGAGAGAGAGTGTGTGTGTGTGTGTGTGTGTGTGTGCATGCATGCCAAGAACATCTTTCTGAAAACAACTTCCACATTGCTTAAGGGGAAGCATTCTTCTCTCTTGTCCATCCATATGATTCTAATGAAACCTGCCCATCAAAAAGACATTCCCAACTCTATCTCATCTTGGCCAGAAAGAAAAGATAAGCCAGTGTTTCCCTGGATTTTTCATGTAAGAACTAACAGTAGAAGAGAGACTCTTCAGTTCTGGTGACAGAGCTGGAAGGGGGAGCCAGGAGGGAGAATGACCAGATCATTTATATATTCCCTCTTTCTATTGTGCTTGAGTTCCTGTGAGTGATCTACTCTGACTTCAGCTTATTATATAAATCAATGCATTTCCTTTTTTCTTAGCAAATTCATTAGGGTTTTATTTTTGTTTGGTTTAACTCTTTTCACCTTTTGATTACTTAAACCACTTCTTTAGTCACCAATGCCTAGTCAATGAATTTTATTTTACCTGTCTCCTTCTTTCTCCTTTATAATTTTATATGGATTAGCAGTTCCAAGATAATGTGGTACCCCAAGACATTTTCAGGGGTTTTCAAGATTAAAACTGGACATTTACTGACCTTCTGGTGAAGGGGATCCCCCACTCACTGTCTTGACAGGGTCACAGTGAGAATAAGTGCTGGCAAAGCCGCTCTCCCACTGTCTTGACAGGGTCACAGTGAGGATGGATGCTGGCAAAGCCACGCTGGTTGGTGGGAAACCGAAACCATGAGACTCTTTTTTATGTAATTGGGACTTTTCATTTTCATGCTTATGTTTCTGACAGGAGGCATGAGTATGTTAAATGCCAAACAAATTAAATTTCAGATGGCTAGAACATAACAGGTAGTTCATGCCTTGAAGGCTGTTCTACTACCCCTCAGCATATCAAGGACAAAGTAGAAGGCTGTTCTTCTATCTCAGTACATTGAGGACAAATCTGATAATGGACAACAATCATTTTCTGAAAGGTCATGAGAATTTTAGGCACCACATTGATTATATCAACTAGAACCCAAGCTCATATTTCCGGCCTCTTAGAAAACCTAATTATTATGCTTATTTTACAAAGCCCACTATATGTAGTCTCATTTTTGATTGAGGAAAGTTATATTATACACTTCAGAAAGTTAAGACATATAAAGATATATTCTTCTCTTTTTATAAACCTTTTTTTTTACTTTACATAGGAATTTATGATGAGTATAGTTAATATTGGTGGAAAGTGGATTAATGTTTAGAACTTACTTTCTATTGAGAAAGATTATAAAGATATGAGAACTAGTGCACCTTGACTGAGAAACAAAGAAACTCTTTGAGAAAGCAACTCAACCAGTTTTATGAGAATAAATTAATGAATTAATTAAAGTAGCTTTATAAGATATATTTTTAGAATAATGTTAGAAATATTATCCTATTTAGAATTTTGGTTTAGAAATTCTTAAGTTTTTAGTTGTATGGGTTTCTGACATGTTTTAAGAATGATTTATAAAATTTTAGGATATTTTTAACTATAAGATTTAAGGGGACTTTTTTAGATGGGAATTTTAGATTAGAAATAAAGTAAAGGTGTACTTTAAACTTAAAGGTTAATGATAGGTTAGGAGACTTAGAGTCTGGTTACATGGTTTGGCATTAGTTAATAAGAAAATAGCATATCTTGGGGAAAATAGTAAATCTTGGGAAAATCTGAAAAATGTAAATTAGTGACGTATTTTATTAATGATTCTGTACTTTTAATAATTAAATAACTAAAGGTCATATCCTGGAAAAATGTAAATTAATGTTACATTTTTTGTACCCCTAATCGTGGTTAAGGAAATGTCATGTCTTGGCAAAAGTTTTAAATTGTATAATCAATGACGTATTCTGAATTTCTAATGATGAGAAAAATTGTAATAAAAGATGATCCAGAGAAAGCTGCATTAGAGTTCTCTCTCTGAAGATTGCTCCAACGGAACGACTCCTGTCTCATCTTTTCGCCGACACCACTCATCCTTCAGGACTCCCTGGACCCCGCTAGGGCAGGACCCCGGCAACCTTCTTCTGTGTTTACAATTCCAGAAATTTCACAAAACCAGTGGTGCTTGAAACTGCTGTTGCCAGGGCACAAACAAGGACACAGCACTCAATTGCACAGGAAGCCATGGTGTTCCAATCCTCTGCACCCCTGCAGAAAAAAGAATCCAGAGTCACCTAATGCCCAGAACAAGCAGTTGAGAGTACTGGTTGTATTTAACCTTGATCTTACAGTACATGCTTCTTAAGTGTTCCAGGGGGTACAGTGGGAAGTGCACAGTGAGCCCTTCTGTAGCACACTCACCCAACAGGAGTGTTCTTGAAGAGACCCACTGGTTAGACAAGCTACTAGCTGTGCTGGCTACTATTTTTTAGGAAGTACCATTTTTACTTGAAAGAATGACTGACAGACAAGCTATAGTTATTCAGATTAGGTTTCTCACTTAGAGATATAAAGCAGATAAAATTCAAGCATTTAGGCCAAAATTAGAATATTAAAAGATTTGTCTGTACCTCTGCATACTTAGCAGTTTCTCAGTTCAAAAGACTTTTCTGATGAGATTAATGATGATATTAGCAGATTTGGCATTTGGCATTGTGTAACAGTGTGCCAACGTCTGGGAAACCCATATAACTCAGTGAACCAACATCTTCTCATTGACCAATGTTATAAAAGTTTCCATAGATAAAGGTCCATTCACAGTGCAGAGAGACCATGGATTTTAATATAATTAATATGAAATGTCTTTTTGTATAGTTTCAGATTATTTATTGTGGCAAACTTTTAAGAAATTACTGCTTGTAAAATGTTGGTTAGCATTAAAGAAGAATTATCCACAATAATCCATGAAGGGTGTTGAAAAACGTACTACTTTTCCAGCTACCTCTCTGTGCAAAGACAGATTTTTTTTCACATCCTTAAACCAAAACAACATATTGCAATTGCTTGAATGTAGAAGCATATATGTGAATCCAGTTCTGTTTTATTAAGCCGTAAATTAAAGATTTTTTCAAAACCATAAAGCAATGCTACTCTTGATACTTTTTTTTTTGCTTTGGAAAGAAAATCATCTTCATAAAATATGTTATTTATGTTAGCATGTTAGGTGTGTGTGTCTTTTTAAATGAATCGATACACAAATATTTTAAAAATATCTCAGTTTAAGTAAAATACAGTAGAAGTGCCAGGCAAAACCCTCATAAACGGAGTGTAGACTCCCTGAGGGCCTGTGTTTGGGGACCACTGGTCTGGAGGGTCCCTTCCTTGTCTATTCATTTGGCTCATCTTTGTTCTCACAATTGCATCCTTACGCCTCCACCCATTTCTTCCTTCCTGAGCAGATGTTCCTTCACTCTTCTAGACTAACGGATTCTTTTGGTCTTAGAGACCCAACTAAAAGCTGCTTTCTCCAGGTTCTCTCCCATTTTCTTTCCTAATTAATTGTATAAATTTCTATCATAGAACTAGCTGCTTGTAATTGTCTGTTCTCCTTCCTGATGCCTTAGTAGACATGAGATCTCGAAGGCAGGAGGTCTCCTTCAGTTTTGAGGGCCTCCAACCCTTCAAAGACGTCCATGTCAGCAGTCTCCCTGTATCTTGCTCTTGAAGGACTGAAGTTTTAGGCTTGAGAACTCCATGCCCCTCGGGGGCCCTGCCATCAAACATCAGAAGGTGGGCACGACACTGGCAAAGCCATGTCCTTCCATCAGCAAGCCAGATGCCAGGCATTGAACACATGGCCAGCCTGCGACGGAAAACATCCTCAGAAGGGGAAACACCACATTCTGGCTCTAAGGATTTTGGAGATCTTTTCAGAGGCCCACCATTTCTCAGGTGCCTGCAATAGGCAGCATCTGCTTTTCCTTGACAGGTTTTCCTCTTGAGAATTACAACAAACAGGAGTTATCCTGAGAAATTCAGACTCAGTTAATACAATTGGAGTTTCTCAGAACAACTCTGGCCAGTTAATGAATAGATAACTGCCAACTGGCACTATCTGTTGGAAGCCATGCCACCACATGGCACAGGGGCTTTTCCAAAACTTTCCTAATTGGATGAAAGTGGGAACATTTCTCAAGATTCATCAGGGTGTCAAATCGTGTCCAGCTGGCAGCCCTGGGGTCTCCCTGAGTGCTTAATCACGTGATGTGAAGCTGGAGCCTAGAGCCTTTGCTTCATGGAAGACAGTAGCTTTTCCTGGGTTCCAACCCTACTTGTACCTGTCATTACTGACCATTGCTTAAAGCTGAAACCAAGCATAAGTAGTGATTTTTTTTTTGCAATGAAGCTTATCCAGGAAAAGAAAATATTACTTATACCACAAGCCAATCTGACATCCTCCATGCTGTTCCCATCTGCTTCAGATACTCATGTTGGACAGTTTTCAAATGACAGCAGATGTCCCAGTGAGAAAAAATTAATCAGCTGAAAATATGTCATTACCCACCTAATCTTACAGTTCCAGAGGCCAGAGACTGGATTGTTTTTGGTTCTTACCCTGACTCCTCAGTTTAAAATCAACTTTCTTTTAAAGCAAATGGTATTAGATTTACTGCTTAGAGTTTATTACATAAAAACATCTTTAAATACAATTCCCTAGATAAGGATGTTACACTGAATTTTCCATCTTTAAATAAGCTTAGGAAAAAATTCTCCATATCCATAAAAATCCTGAGTAAGAACAAATGAAGGCTGTGTCAAATGTAAAAGACTAACTTTCAGTTGTTTAGCATAGTTCATGCCTGTGCACCAGTTGTAGAAAACACATTTTTTTCTGCTTGTTTATGTTTACTCACTATTAGTCAACTTATGTTCTGTGTAAAATAAAAGAGAATGTCAACAGACAAGGCTGATTCATCCCCTCTTCCCTACTTTGCATTACATTTAATAATTCAGGTACAATGTTAGACCCCAGACCTACTTGAGGGCCTATACCAAATAAAAACTACTTAAAATGGAGTAAGTTATTGGGTTATTGGGATCATGTGTCTTCTGATAACTGGTGGTGATCACCTATTGTCAGGGTTACCACTGTGTAGCTCAGAATACATTTAAAATAATCGATTGGTTTGCAATCAGTTTGTGGACTGAGAAGCAGGAGGAGATATCACCACACTTGCTGTTAAAATAATGAGACTAGATGGGATGTGGAAAGAGATAAAGGCCAGGAAGGAACAAGCATGGTTCATGTCCCTTAGCAGATTCAGATCCCATCAAGACTCTTATGGTCCAGATCTGGTGATGCAGAAACATTGTAGTAGAAAGCCACTAGTCTATTGGAGAGAATGCGACTGGAATTGCTGGAGTTGATTTTGGGAGAAGTGGGAGGAAGAGAGGTGATGAAGGAAATCAGTGTGGCTGAATCAGAAAGAACAAAGTTGCGTGGTTTCAGCTAAAAGGTGATGAGTGAAGTAGGGCTAGATCTCATAGAATCTCCTGTGTAACGTGAACACCTTCTTAGGTGTCAAAGTGCAGAGTAGAGCTTGGATAAAGGGAGATGTGTCACCATTAGGTTTGTGTTTTAAAAAGATCAATCTGGTTACAATGTGGTGCAGAGTGTGTAGGTATTTGGAGCAGTTGTGTGTAGACAGTGATGAAGCTGTTTCCACATTAAGGCTACAGAAGATGGAAACCGTGGTCCATTCACGATGGAGGGAGCTAGTGGCTGCCAGGAGCACATCAGAAACAAGCAACAGGCCTTGGTGGGGGATTTGCACTGATATGAGTTTTGGGCTTGCACAAAGAATGGCTTTCCCTGATGAGACCTTGGAGGAATTCCATACCTAGAGAGAGGGGTGATGATGATGGATTTGAGATTGGATATGAGGATTTGAGTTGCTTATGTCACTTCAAACAAGGCATGTGAGATAGAGATAGAGGTCAAAAGATACTGTGGTCAAAAGAGAGCCCTAGGTTTGGAATAAAAGCAAACAGAAGTCATTCCTATTGAAGTGGTGATTGAAGCTGCAGGTGCAGATGAGGCCAGCTGTGGAAACCACTTACAGTGAGATGAAATAGATTATAGGACCTAGACATGGGATTTTTCAGTGTCTGAAGACCAGTTGGAGAAGTGTGAACCTTGAAAATTGAGAAAGCTGGAAGGAAACTGGAAGATGGGCTTCTAGAAACCAAAGGGAAATATTTTAAGGATTCAATGGTGCAAACAGCCAACTCAGATCGTAACTGCTAACACTGTAAGTGATACGAGTCACGCACGGTTTTAAGAATTCTCGTTTCCTTAACCTTGTGGGTCCTCACAGTTCTCCACACCAGTAGTCTCACTACAGGGTTGACCCACTTACTGGGCATTCTGGACACTGGTGTTCTCACTGACATGCACTCCTTGGTGACCTTTGCTTTGCCTAGTGGGGATGTTGGATGTGAGAGCTGGTTTTGTGGGGGTAAGATGTGAACTGGAAGCAAAAAGAGAAGAAGACATAGAATATTCAAGTATTGCGAAGACTGAGTGTAAAAGGGTTGAGGGAGACGAGGCTACTGGAATAGGAGGAATCATTCATTTGAGAACTTATTTATTTAAATACTCATTAAACTATTTCAAGCCAGTGGGCCCTGTCCATGGTGCTGATTCAGACTGCCTTCCCTCTCCTCCCCATAAACTTCACCCAGGGCAACTAGAAAACAAAAACAGAGAAAAGTGTCAGAAACATCTGGTGTGTGTGTGTGTGTGTGTGTGTGTGTATGTGTGTGTGTTTAGGGAGATAAAGAGATCTTAAAATTAAAAATGCACCACACAAGCATACATACACATGTTCTATCCATATCTCTGTGTTATGTGGATATTTATGTCTTTCCATGTCTCTTCCTATCTCTCTCTCTACCTATTATTCATCACACACTCCTCTCCCTATCCATATTTATGCATACCTATCTAAGTCTTTCCATGTCTCTCTACATGTACATCTATCTCTCCTTCCCCGTTTCCCTCCCTTCCTTCCATCCACTCATCTTTCTATCTCTACTTCTATACATACGTATTTATCTACCTATATATCTATATGTCTATCTTTAACTCTCTCTGCCCCTCTCTCCCCCTCCCTCTCTGCAGCCTCTTTTTTCTATGACTTTGTCCTGGGAAAGGAGCTGCCTCCTGTGCCTTCACCCCCAACTCTTTTTGACCAATCCATTATTTAAAGTGGTTCATACATTTTTAAATGGTGGGGGAAACTTAAAAGATGACAATTTTGTGTCATAAGTAATTTCAGTTTTAAGAAATTCATATTTCAATCTTCCTAATGAGCCCTCTTTCTGATTATGCAGGGCTTCCTTTGGGCTGCTATGGAGGGGTTACAATGGAGGCTCTAAGGTCTACAAAGCTCCAAACATTACTCTCAGACCCTTTATAGAAAAAGTTTGTTGGCAATCTAGGGAATTCAAAGTTCAGATACTATGCACAGAGAGTGTTAAACTTTTAGGCAAGATTTCCTTGGAGGAAGCAGTTGTCATTTAAAGGACTAAAGTTCCCCATTGTTAGCTTAGGGAATTACCTTTGATTTTGAAAGCTTCTCAATTTCCATGTCAGGCCTCCCAGCTACATCCTGCTTCAGATGTTATTGTGATGGTGGATTTGTCCTTTGAATCTAATAAAGATACCTCCTGTTCCATTTCCCCACCCCAAATGTTTGCATCAATTTTTACCTATTTCCCACCACTCACTCCTTTACCTAAACCTTCCTCTTTTAGCTGTAATCACTACCATCCAGTTGTGGTCCTGTTTCACCCTGGTAGTGTGTGCCATCCACTGGCCTTTCCTGTTTCCTCCACCAAAGATTATTCTACAACTAAATTCACACATAAGTCCCCCCCCCACACACACACATCTTTTTCCTAAGAATTTTTACCTACAAGTAAGGCTATATTCGCAATCAAACTTTCTTAGTAAGGCTTGAACATTACTTGCTATCAATTGCTATTTGTATTTTAAATATACCCTGGAGGTTTTGCTCATTACCTTATAGTGCTTGTCAGTGAAAAACTCCAACTCCATCTTCCTCTTTATTGAAAGTACTTGATTTTCTACTGACCAGCTCATCTTTAGTGTATAGACACTGCCAAGTACTGGGTTTTAATTCTCTTCTTTGCCTTGACTTCTGGAAGTGTATGGACTCATCTCAATGTTCTTTTAGAAAACTTCTGATGTCTTCTAGTTATCTTTACTGTAATATTTTAGGTGTATTTATGAGCCACTATAGATCTTTGCTAGAACATGTTATAAATAAACAAATTAAAACACATAAATAATACATTTTTTATATGCCAATACTATGTGAAGAACTCTCTGCAGGTTATATAATTTCTCACATGACAATTGTAATAGTATCCATCATATGACAATTTTGTGGATAAAGCCAAGTGAGATCTAAGGCTCATATTTAACAAAAGGGTTAGGAGAAATATGTTGTTTTTGCAAACATTACACAAATACAGGGTCATGGGAACTCATTGGTAGGGCCCCACTCAGGGCCTGAGAATTGGATGGGAGAAGCCCTGACCTGAAATTGGTTGTATTCAAAGCCAGTCTGTCTTCACATGTATGGACCACCTCTACTGTGCGGATGACTTTCATGCGCTGCACAATATGATGCTAGGACAGGTTGGGGGGAAATTGGCCAAGAGAGGTTATATATCCTTTCAGCATCTTGGACTCATGCAGGTGACGACATGTGAACACTATCCTGCCGGAGTCTCAATCTCCCCTGTGTTGACTGTGTGCCTCAGAAGCTAGGCACTGTGGGAAGCACCTTAATTCTGTGACAACCCACACCACTGTTCATGCCCTGATTACACATCTTTAATTGATATTTCTATTATAACAGCTGACCATTCAATGACTTATATTTTCCTTAGCCCTCATGCTAAAAAAGAAAAATTTAAGCCATATTTCAAAGATTTCTGTTTATTTAAGAATTAGTATGTATTTTAATTTGCACTAATTTGTTTGGAATAGCTAGAGCTCTCGTTTCCTTTTTTAAATGTAATTGTCTATACTGATGAGCATTTTGTACATTTTCTAATCATTGAATATATATCGATAATGGTTCAGGAAATAAATTTATTTGCAAGTCTTGAAGCATTTCAATAGGATTCCGAACTGATGGCATGGTTGGTCTTTACTGATGATAAACTACTTTCTGCAGTCTTGCCCCATAGAAGGTAGGCCCAAAGAGCTTTCACATCAAACTTCAGGTCTTAAATCCTGGTTTTTGGTTTAGAAATGTTACGCTGATATAACTATAATGGATTCCAGTTTGGACAATTACTCTGCACTATTTTGCTCAGAGCTGTTCTCCACACTGCTGCCAGGGTGATGTTTCTAAAATGCAATTCTGATCACTCGTCCCTTGCTTAGCATTCCATAACATCTCTCCATTGCTGCCAGGATGATTTAGACCTCTGGGCATGTTTTGCCTACTGTGTACCTCTCTGGTCTCACTTCTTCCATTCTGCCTTTGACACTCTGGCTACACTGATGCCAGTCACAAAGGCCGTCTTTGGCTCTTCATGGGACAGGTGTCTTTGTAATGGCAGCATCATCATCACATGGAGCTATAATGATATTTTGTTTCTGTCTCACATATCATGACACTTTGACAGTAGAGGTGAGTTATTATTCCTAATGTGGACTTTATAGGACCTAACATAGTGTTTGATACAAAGTGGAACACAAATCAATGTCAGTTTTATAAACAGTGCCTTGTATTGGTGCTTCAGTGCAGAGATGGTGGTCATGCTGGGAGCCTCTGCCAAGTCCCATCAGCAGAGGCACAAGCTTCAGGCTACTCATAGATCTGTATTCAGGCTGGACGTAGGTGGTCATTTCATTCAAGCCCTAATATCTTTAAACTTAAGGTGACCTATTTTCTAAAATATAACTTATTTCTAGAAAAATTATTTAATTCAGGACATATGTCTGTAGGACAGGTAAGTTTACTCAGATTTCAACTCCATTATATTCCTCGAGATATTTTTGAAAGTCTCAAAGCCTGTAGGGCAGATGCTTTGGGTTGGGCTCCAGATCATTACAATAGAGTTTATCTCACAATAAAGCAAGTTGTACTCCTTGTTTTGCTTTCCAGAGTACAAGAGCATATTTACACTACTGTAGTCTATTAAATGTTCAGTAAAATGAGTCTAAAAAGCAATGTGCATACCTTAATTAAAACTATGTGATTGTTTAAAATTGCCTAGAGTCTTATGAGCTTTCAGGAAATTGTAATTTTTTCTGATGGAGGGTCTTGCCTCAGTGTTGGTGGCCACTGATGAATGGCTGCTGATAGTTAAAGGTCCTTATAACAGGACAGTAATAACATTTGCCTTACTGATTGACTTTTCCCTTCATAAAAGATTTCTCTGTGGCATGCAGTGCTGCTTGGTGGTATTTTACTCACAGTAGAACTTCTTCCCAAATTGTAGTCAGTGTACCCGAATTCTGCTGCTGATTTATCAACAAAGTTTAGGTGATATTTTAAATTCTTTATTGTCATTTCAACCTCAAAACTTCACCAGGAGTGGATTTGACCTCAGTCTGCCACTTTCTTTGCTCATCCCTAAGAATCATCTCCTAATCATTGAACGCTTACCTGAGACTACAGCAGTCTAGTCGTATCCTCAGCTTCCACCTCCATGCTCCATTTCCAGTTCTCTTGCTATTTCTACCACACCTGCAGTTGCTTCCCCCACTCAATCTTGAAAACCTCAAAGTCATCATGAGTGTTGCAATCAGCTTCTTCCAAACTCCTGTCAGTGTTGATATTTTGCCCTCCTCCCAAGAATCACAAATGTTCTCACTAATAT
This sequence comes from Marmota marmota marmota, assembly GCF_001458135.2. Classification (NCBI taxonomy): domain Eukaryota; kingdom Metazoa; phylum Chordata; class Mammalia; order Rodentia; family Sciuridae; genus Marmota; species Marmota marmota. The sequence continues at coordinate 5,626,488 of NW_025999927.1, forward strand.
CTAGATTGGTGAAAATTTTGTAGATGTTTTCCCATTTGCTCTACCTAGATTTATCAAAAGGGATCACTATCAATGGCCACAATAGTCTAATGAAATACATTTCTTAAGTAATGGGGTTTGAAAGTTGAAATTACTTATGGATCCATGGGCTGCAGAAGGGAGGTTGTATTAGTAGACATGGAATACATAACTCCATTATGTATCTCTGCCAGAGCTCTTGGGTGATGGGTGCATTGCCAATGAGCAGTAATATTTGAAAGGAATCTTTTATTCTGAGTAGTCCATTTCAACAATGGGTTTAAATATTTAATAAGTTGTGTTGTAAATAGATGTAAATAGAGTCTTGTTGTTCTATTTATAGTTCATAGGCAGAGTCGATTGAGTGGCATTCTTAAGGGCCCAAAGACTTTCAGGACGATAACTGTCTTCAACTTGAAGTCACCTGCTGCATTAGCACCTAACTGAGGCTCAGCCTCTCCCTTGAAGCCAGACATTGACTTTTCCTCTCCAGCTATGTAATTCCTGGGTGGCATTTTCTTCCAACATTGGCACCTTCACTTGCATTACAAATCCATCCTCGAGTGTGGCCACCTTCCAGCCATCTCAGCTGGATCTCCTGGGTAACCTGCTGCCCCTGTGCTGTGATGTTATGCAGCCAGCTCTTTCCTCAAACCTCAGGAACCAGCCTCTGCTGGCTCTGAAATGTTCTTCTGCAGCTCCCTCACTGGTCTCAGCCTTCACTGAAGAGTGTTGGGGGAGAGCCTTGCTCTGATTGAGACATTGGTTTCAGGGAAAATTATGGCTTGAACTTCCTTTATAATAGAGAAATAGCACCAGAAGAACACTTTCCATTTCCTTCAAAAACTTTTCCTTTGCGTCCACAACTTGGCTAAAGCTGTTGCAAGAGGCCTGGCCTTTGGAGGGTCAGCGTTCAGCAGGCCCTCCTCACTGAGCTTCATCGTGAGACCTGTGGCTCTTCCTTTCCCTTGAACAGCTGCAGGTTGTTAATTGGCACAATTTCAATATTTTTTTCTTCTCAGGGAATAAGAAGGTCCAAGGAGAGGCAGAGACGGGGAATGGCTCCATGGTAGAAGAGTCACAAAACAGGGGACACTTATGAAGTATGTTAGCTTTTCTACCGCTGTGATCCAAAGACCTGACAAAAGCAACTAGAGGAGGAAAATTTTATTTGATGCTCATGGTTTTAGAGGTTTCAAGTCCATAGATGGCTGACTCCATTGCTCTGAGCCCAAGGTGTGGCAGAATGTCATAGTGGAAGAACATGGAGAAGGAAGCAGAGAGAGCTGAGCTGAGCTCACAAAATAGATACCAAAGCAAAGGCATTCCCCCCAAGGACCACCTCCTCCAGCCACACCCCCACCTGCTTACAGTTACCACCCAGTTAATCCAGTTAAGTGGATTAACAGACTGATTAGGTTAAGGCTCTCATAACCAGATCATTTCACTTCTAAGCTTTATTGTCTCATATATGAGCTTTTGGGGGATACCTTATAACTAAATCATAACTCTAATTTCACCTTTTTATATTGGTACAATTTGTGTGGCACCCCCAAACAGTGGGAATAGTAATATAAAAGATCAGTAACCACAGATAGTCATAACAGATACCATAATATCGATTAAGTTTGCAATAATATGGTAATTACCAAAATGGGACCTAGAGATGTGAAGTGAGCATAAGCTGGTGGGAAAATGAGACCTGGTGCAGGGTTGCTACAAACAATCAATTCATAAGAAAACAATTATTTGCACAGTGCAGGACAGTGAAGCACAGTAAGAGCAGGTGTACCTGCATGCCACCTGCAGTTCAAGTGCAGTGACCTGGACTGTTGATTGATTGACTTAGGGCATTCTGCTACCTGTGACACAGTTTCTTAAGGTAGGGCTCTAATATACTCAGGGACCAAGGAGATGCAAAGGAAAGGCAAGGCTGGAAGAGTAGGTTGACCATGGTCAACAAAGGGGAAAGTTAGTTTAACTTGGGGTAAGAACCCAAACAAGGAACTGGGCCACGGACAGAGAGAAGAAATTTTAATTAGCAAACCTAAGTCACTAATAAGAAGTTATGGGCTCGGCTCTGAGACCAATAACTGAAAAGGATAGAGATTGATCAGGCTTCAGGTGTAGTTTGGTTAAGGCTTCAGCCCATAGCTTCACAGGGTTCTTCTCTTGCTCTTCTGTCAATCTTTACCCATGAGCAATAAAATTTGCAGTGCTTCCTGTCATCATGAGTATGCATACATCATTAATGAGGAGAGGGAGCATTGGGGTCCCCAAACTCCCAGAAAACTACTTGAAATTTATGCATTAGACCAGTTTATGCCATGAGGCCAACTCCAGGCTTACTCTTTTTTTGTCACAGGGAGTGAAATGTTCTCTTGGCCTCAACTAGACCATGGGCTTCACATTGGGACAAATATATATTTCTCCTTCACATTAGAAGACCCTCATAGAAATTGGGCTTTGTGTGGAGGGTATACATGCAGTAGGGAGACCACCAGGGTCCCTACAGTTACTGTCAAGGAGTGTGCTGGTGGCTGCTCAAGTGAACCAGCTACATTTTGCACAAAAAATATCGTAGTTAGTCTCGAATTCATTTGTTTATTCCTTATGAGTGTTTAAACTTTTATTCCAAAGAATTCATGCAACCTTTTGTTTGTTATGTTCATTTTCTTTGCATACCACATTTTATGTAAAGTTAAGCATCACTGTGAGTCCGCTCTTAACTCCAGATCCCCAATTTGCAATGTCTCAACAAACAAACAAGACCTGGCTTTATTTCACTTGCTAGATGCAACATACAAAGAACAACTCAGAGAGTATGAAATGTGAGCTGTCATCTGCACAGCAGCAATGCAAACTCATTTCCAACCCTGTTTTTAGTTTAAAGTTTTATTTTTCAGAGAGATGTTTCCTAATCACCCTAAGTAAAATCTGTACCTATTATTATTTATTTTAGTTCTTCAAGTTCATACCACTTATGGGTCCCTTTTTCTCTAAGTCACAAACTGGGTTCTTCCTTTCTTCTTTCTCTCCTTCCCTCCCCTCCCCTCTGTTCTCCCCCCTCCCTTCCCCTCTGTCCACCTCCTCCTAGATGTCAGCTCCATCTGTCGCATCCATGAGCATATTTCCAGTGCTTAGCATCATCCCAGGGAGATACTCCTTATTTGCCTTGCAAGCCCATTGTGTCCCCTTTCCACACTTCATTGCTGAGCATCCTGCTTGACCATGGCCCTGTGAGTAGTGGACAAAACTTTGGTGGGTCCAGGTCTTGGTGATAGAAAAGAGCTGGCATGGTGCATGTGGCTGGGACCCAGGAGCACCATCGTCTCTATGATTTGTTTCAACCAACTCTGTTCATTTGCACTGACATTTCTAACTACCAATTTCTGAATAATGCAAATAAGTTCTTCCCGGGAGGAATCTTATGTGCGAATAGAATGTATAATAGATCTCACTTCAAGTGTTAACAATGTCTGAAGATGAATCATCCCAGGAATTGGAAGTTTACATTTGAATATTAGAAACTTGTTTAATTACTGAGCTAAAAGTCATGAAAAAAAATTTACTGTGATGATAAGAATATAGCTGAGATCTGGTATCCTCCCCATGTGTGATTTTTCCATTCTGTCTTTCTTAGTTGCATTATATTTTATTTCACTATTTGACTTGGAACAAACAAACATAAAATCACTTTCAACATGTGCCCTGCCCTGGTTAGCTGATGAGCACTGCCCAAACATGGGGCCTGGTTTTCCAGAGATGAGCTTATTGTAGCCACATGCTTGAGAGCAGCTATTTTTTAAGAGGACGTGTCACTCCTTGCTGAATGAAAATGAGCTTCATGAGTGATGTTCACATCCAAAAGAGATTCATGCCAGTAGAGGCAGCTTGATTCTATCTATCTATTTTTCATTTATTTTGAAACTTTGGAGAGTGGGAAGCAAAAAGATCATTTTGAAATATCTCTTCTATCTTGCAATGGAAGAAAAAAATATCTGAATCCCTGAAATGTAAGAATATAAATCTGATAGAAGTAAAATATTTGGATTGGGAGGTAAGTGAGCCAAATACTGAGATATTTTAGTTATTCTGCCTGAAGCGTATAGGATATAAAATAAGAACTCTCCCCACATAATAGACTAAGGAAGGGAATAAGGGGAGAGTTTTCCTTAATAACCCTAATAGGAGTCACATGAACTACTTAGGGCTTGAATATATAATTGCATTTACTAATGAAAACAGTATCATATCCTCAAACCCGTCCCTCTCCTGTCTTGCATCCTTAGGATCTGTTCTGTTAACGCCCTAACACTTCACTCCTATAACTCAGTGATGGATCCGCCTTGGGAACTGTATTTGCATGTTGGGTTACAGGAGTTGCTGTGCTCAGGGCTCTTGGCTTCCCAGCCATTGGCAGCAAGGGTGGTCTCCTTACATGGATGCTCAGACCTCGAGAGCAGGGCGGTGCAAAGCCCAGAGGGACACGGGCTAGGGCGAGTCTCAAGTTCTGAGCCTGGAGTCTGCCTTTCCGCACCTCCCTGAAGCTCGCTTTCTGTTCTACATGAAGTCATGTGACTCAAAGAGACTTGGGGATGCCTGGAGTCCCCAGAGTCACACTGCCTGCCCTGCAGACACATTTGTTTTGGCTTCCTGTTTTTATTCCAACTTACCTTTCCCACCTTCCCTTATCCATTGCCTCATCTTCCTGGACATCACTTCCTGGCCCTCTGCCTGTTCCTCCAGTGGCCACAGCTGCCCCCAGTGGCTGGCAGCCTCTAGACTTGCCCACCACACAGAGCCTTGTTGTGAGTGTCCTGGACAAAAGCCGTCTCCATGATTTCCACTTTTGTACTGAAGAGCACACTGCACACAACAGTTTCCCCAGGATTCTGTTCCTCCTGTCTTTTCCATTGGTGCAACTATACATCTTTTCCTGGGGAGGTTACTTCCAACATCCCTGAGCTGTACTCAGATTTGCTATTTAGCCAGAACCAGTCTCTTGGATTCTCTCAATTGCCCTTCTTTCTTGCCCCACCCGGGTTTTCCTCCTTACCTGTCTTTTCTTCTCCCTCCATTTCCCTCCCTTTTTCTTTGTTTATTTTCTCCCTCCCTCTTTGCTTTGTGGCGTCTGCTGGAGAGGATAAATCTGTTCCCCAGAACCGTAGTCTTTCCAGACTGTTCCACACAAGATACTCCTTTCTCAATATTCTGGATCTCTCCCCTTCTCCTCCTCTTCCCTATCTTTCATTCACAGACCCCTGCCCAAGGTACCCCTCACACTAACACTGACCATTTTTCAATTAGTTACATTTATTAAGAAGCTCAGGGGAAGATACAGATTTTGTTATGTCCTGAACAAATATTTTAGGATCCTTCCATAAGAAATAATTTTAAAAAATCAAAATTGAGTACAGAAGTAAATATTTCTTCATAATAAAATAAAAACCACTATGACTTGCAAATTTTGAAAAGCTGTCAAATTCTACAAACATAAAAATAATGAAAATAACAATAGTTTGATTAAATGCCTACCTCATCTCTATATCTGTTTTCGTGTATTTTTGGAGGATATGAGTTTTCTTGATCTTTTTATGTGACATATAATATCATTTTTGATAGAAAATTATCCATCCTTATCAGGATTTACCTATTACTTTTCACTAATAGGAGTTTAGAAAATTTCATCATTGCCACTAGATATTGGTAGTGTCAATTTTTAAGATTGTTTTCAAATTGGGAAAAATGTATCAATCTTGTTTCTCATGTAAATGGGAAGAGGTTTGAAGCCATTTCAAGTTTTTATGTTGAGAATAATCTTAAATGTTCTGAATTATCTGCACTAATTAACCAGAGTTGTCATCAATATGCTCACTGTGGAGATATACTGTGAATTTTATATTATTTCCCTTAGTAATTATTGAAAATCAAATCTTCCATAGTGTGCATATGATTCATTCCTCTCCATTTGCTGGCCTTATTAAATAAGCCAAAATTTTCTTCAATACTTCTGCTTACTACTTCTGTTCATCTTTATCTCTGCCTTTTAGTGAATTACTGCTTTTGCTGTGACCTAAACAAGAAAGTTTATTGTTTTGCTTCTTGCAATTGAACTGTTTGTTTTAATCTCATTGCTCATTTTATTTTTCTTATTTCATATTTGATCTCTGTCAAAATTTTATCTTTGTCATTTAGTGAATAAATTTAAAGGTGACAAAGGAAAGCACCTTAAAGAGGAGTCCTTCTTCCATTTTTTTTTAAAAAAACTGGTATGTCCCAAATCCCTTTCTAAATTGTAGTTTATATGATGTATTTCCAAATTCCCCTTAGCTGGATTTCAAAAAAATACTAGTAGTTCAGATGCATGATGTACTTATGCCTTAAAACATTGGCGAGGAAAAGGAAGACACCGGTGTCATTCCTGTTTACAGTGCTTTGTTTTGTTTCCTTTTCTGCAGTGCAGGATCAAACCCAGGCCTGGTGAATGCTTGGCAAGGACTCTACCACTGTGCCCCAACCCAGGCCTACCTCCCAGTCTTGAAGCCTAGGGACACAGACTGTTGCTCAACACACACTAACTAGAGTTAAAGGAAGCAATAATGGCCACCCATCAGCTTAATTAGCCTACCCCTGGGTCTTCAGGTCCTGTCCCAGCAATACACGTGGACACTTGGTGTTTATGGTGATGTTTCTCCCACATCACTTTGCAAAAAGGCTGATGGAGGAGGTGGCTTGGTGGTACAGTGAGCATTCCAAGGTTCACTGTCCATAACAGAACACAGAAAGATGTCGTGCACATGCACACATAGTCTCGGAACTCGATTCCTAACAGATTCTGCTTCATAGTGCATTTAAGACCATTTCCTACACAGCCACAGTCTTAATTCTTATCTTTATTGGCTGTTGTCATGCAGTGACCAAACACCTAATTAAATGCCAAAATATCTAATTTTTACAAAAGGAAAAATCTTAACAAATAATAATGTGTTCTGTTTTTTTTTAAATTCAAAGTAGTCAGAAATCTAAATAAGAATATGAAAGGAAAAGTTTCAATCCTTTTTGTTTTTCAATTTAAAAATGTCTTTATCTTTGCTCAATACAGATTTATTTCAGGTTTATTTTGTATTTCTGCATTCCCCAAAAGCAATATTTTCATCTGTGATGTCTCAATACGTTTACAATGGAGGTGTTGACTTCTCCAACTTTCCAATTTTTCTGCAGCTATTTCTTGAGTGACAGAGTAACCAACGTTACTTTCAAAATGAGGGATGCTGATAACAATAGGAAGGCTTCAGCTATTGTAATTGTGACTGTTACTATATAAGATAAGCCTATATCTTTCTCCCTTTAGAAATAATATTTTCAAGTGAATTGGAAAAGATAAGTTTTCTGTATGATGAAAACACCTCAGAATGTTAGAGGAAATTGCCATCCCCATTGATATATAATCATCTTGTCATATTCATAGTCTGAATGGCACTATTTATAGCTGGCAGAGAATAAAACTTTGCCTAATATTTTCTTCTTATAATATGAAATTGTCATTTCCAACTATAAAATGGTGGCAAGCTTTGTTTATTTTGAAACTTATGGATTCACCTCCTTCTCAGTAGACCTTCGGACAGCTCAGGGGACCTGTCTGCTGGTTAGGGAGTCCTCTGTGGTCCATATACGTGCCCAGGAAGGGAGCTGAGCTTTAGAAGGTCTTCCAGTTTCCCATCTGTCCTTCCAGAGAGAGGACATCCACATTGTCTATACTTCCATCCTTTCAACTGGGTATGTTTCAACTTCTCCAGAAAGCACCTTCCAAGAGGAAACCCATCTTCATGGTGTTATCATACATGGCTTTCTTAATTAGCTGAGGAACACATGCAGGTGGAAAACCCCATCCCCCTCGTCACCATTGCCATGTTCCTTTGCTGATCACCCTGGTTGTGGGAGGAACAAAGATGCCTCACTCAAGACAAAGGAGTTAACAATAATCAACAATTTAGGAAGAATTATTTCTCTTTGGGGGCCATATATATCTGTGCCATATTTCTGAGTGATGTCTGGGTAACAGTGACTCCCAGATGGAGCTCCAGGCTGTGGAGACAGGGGCCAGGGACATGCAGCCACTTGCCCATGGTGGAGTGTGGACTGATGTTCATGGTTTACCAAAAGCATTGAATTGTAGTTTGTAATTTCCTTGATAAACAGTGGGAAATGGGCACAAATTCAAACTATTTTCATTATGATACTGAAACAGAATAATTTTGGCAGATCCTCTTTATAGACTTTCCTTTTCTTTTGGAACTATGCATCTATTTCACCATATGGCTGTAGAGATGGTTTTTAGAGGACGAAGCTGAGCACAGAGCAGGGAAAATCAGGGGCTTGTCATTTAGTCATTAAACAGTGTTTCTGACCAAGTTACTGGAGACAAATATTTTAGGCCTGGCATAGAGTTGATGACAAAATAAAATTTCACTCTGCGTGATTTGTTTGAAAATCACTTCACCTTTCTGAGTCTCAATCCCATTATAAACATGAGATTATACATACCATCCAAGATGCATTTATTGGTTCCAGTGTATAGTAAATAACAAAAGGAGAATCAGTATTATCATTTAAATAATACTAGCCTTATACTATTTTAGTATTATTTATAGTGAACAGTAATGATGTAGGAAAGAAAATATTTTCCAAAGCCTTTAACTATTTACATTAAAACATGGTATGAATAATTTGTGTTTATTTTTCTGATTAGAAAAACTAGCACAAACTCAGTAAAACAATTTAGGATTAATTTAGTGTCACTTTATATGGAGGTCTTTCTTAAACAGTCAAAATATCACACTGCAATTCATAAATATATCTATTAATTAAAAATTAAATTAAAAAAATAGTTTGACTTTTGTGTGAATAAGTTTATGACCCTATGAGAACTTATGAAAGATGGTTTTCTGAGAATTTGTTTTTAGAATTTTGAAGATGTGGTAGCATGTTGTTTTTCTTAGATGAGGTTGTTTTTTTTTAAGAGAGAGAGAATAATATTTTTTAATATTTATTTTTTAGTTTTTGGTGGACACAACATCTTTATTTTATTTTTATGTGGTGCTGAGGATTGAACCCAGCGCCCCGTGCATGCCAAGCGAGCACGCTATCGCTTGAGCCACATCCCCAGCCCGAGGTTGGTTTTTTAATCTAACATTGAATATAGATATATATATATATATATCACCTTATTAGAGACCACATATTTTCATGAACATTCGAAAAAATCTCAGGCTGGTATTGTTATTCAGTTATAGTTCTGTAAAATACAAAATGATTTCAAGAACTTGCAAAAGTCCTGATTGTGCTGACATCTATGTTTTGGGTTGAAACATTGATATTCAGTCAAAGTGCTTTTTTGGGTATTGATGGAGTGTGAGTAATGGTAGGAAACTGACCTACCAACAGTTTAGATTACAGACTCAGAGAAATGGCACAAATTCTCAGACTATACAAATGCTTTAGGGAGCACACTCAGCATCACTGAAACTGATGATCTCCTACTCCTTGCAATGGATACAGTCTCAGGGACAAACACACTTATTTAGTCTTCTCAAACCCACTTCTCTGAAGTAGAGAACCCAGAGAAAAAGTATATCTAGGCCTGTTCCATTCTCCTTCCTTTTTCTGGTCTCATTTCAGAGGCAGAAAGCTTAAATATGTGAGGGCTGAACTATCCTCATGAATCTGCCACCAACCGTCACTGACCATGGAAAAGTCACTTAGGCTGGAGGTTAGTGTCCTCGACTATGGGAGAAGCTTTGTGCTGAATAATCTCTTGGTTCTTTTTAACAGTGAAGGAAACTATCCTAATACAGCATCTCTTGAAAGCTCAGTTACTGGGTTGATGATCTATAAGGAGGGGATTTAGGTGTGATTCCTTCCCCCATTTTTTTTTTTTTATATAGTTAAGAAGAGGATTTTGAAAAGTGGGTGTCTTTGTCCTATAACAAAATACCACAGACTGCAGAATAGATAAATAATAGAAAGGCATTGCTCACAGTGTAAGGATGAGAGTCCAGCTCCAGGTGCCAGCAGGTGCAATACCTTTGCCCTCTGTGGCAACCAGGACCCTGGGAGTCCCCTTTAAGTGGTGCAATTGGAATGAATCCACTACTCATGGGCTTTAATGTGTTTTTATCAGTTTTGTGGACCACACAGGTGATTCAGTATTGCTCCCATATTTAGGGGTCTTCACTAAGGCGCATAATTCCTAGTTAAACTTGCTGTGGGCAGCAGTGAATCTTGGAACTTCTATTCTGCCACCTTGCTGACATCCTCTTTGTATTCTTTAAAAATTATGCAAAACAACCTTAAAAGTTCTAGGAGTTTCTGTGTTACATCTGAATTGGTACCTGTTCTTTATTAAGTTTGTCTTAATTCCTTATTAAGCCTTCATTTTTGTGGTAAAATTTTACTGAAGCAGTAGCAATTTGTGTATATCATCTTAAACGCTTGACTGTCCTTTTAAAAACAGAAATATTCCATTCTTCACAGGAAACTCTTTTGTCCCCAACATCCGCCTTCAGATGCTCACCGAGTCCTTTGCTCACTGCAGGTTTTATTCTCAAAGCTATCTACATAGGTGTCTGATATACATATATCATAACAATATCAGTTTTGGGTGATGATGGGGCACTTCCTATTTCCTATGTGAGTGGAGGGTCCTCTCATCCCCTTTTGGCACCCCCTCCCCATTATTATCTACATAGGGGCAGCATCCTGTCTCACCTGTCAGGCTCTCTGACAGTTTCTTGGAGAATTGAGCCTATTTGGCAATTCCTGAAGTGTTTCCCCCAAATGATAAGCTACCATCCCTTACAATCCAGAATAGGTCTGTAAATGTCCACACTTCTCATTCGTGCACATTTTAAAACTTTATCTCCCAAATAGAGCAACACGTCTGTGTCATGTGATTTCCATAATAAACACAGGCACACTGAGTCCTCTTCCTCTGGATCCATGGACATCTCAATTGTGCCAGCAACATTTGTGCCTGTTGGTGGTGTTCTCTGAGGTTGTGAGACTGGATAACTTACAATACCTGTACGTTTCCTGGAACAGGACAAAAAGTCAAGGCGATGAAGCCCAGGTGAGTGTTTTTGATTTGCTCTTGGTTGCATGTTGAAGGGACTTTTAGCCATGATGTGTGTGCTATGTTACTTGAGGCCACATTTCTGAGTCTGACTCTGGATACACAATAACTCCTTAGATGGAAAGTGTAACAGAGAAAAGGAATTTTCTACTTTTAGTCATCACCATGCTGGTTTGCCCACGACTAATTTGATTTTAAGTGGAAGAGATGAGAGAAAAGGCTGAAGAAAAAAAAAAAAACTTATTGGAGGGGTGGAATTAAGGTCATCAGCATCAATATACAATGACACCCTGACACAAGAAGTCCATGGTGTGTGTAATTACTGCCTTGTCTATGTGGATGCACTTGTTTGAATCTGAGTCTGTGTTTAGATGAGTGCAGATATTTTCATCCTGAAGTTCTTAGAGGAATGTTCTGGTCCTTGTGTGGAGTGGGTCTTCTATAGCAACCTCCTGGGTGACAGATAGCTTAGGGAAGGGTGATGAGTAACACCACATGGAGCCACTTGCTAATTATATCCTTTTAAAATTTTATCATATTCTGGATGAAACATGGAGATTGAGGACATCTGAACAAACACCCCAGGCTCTCCTCTCTCTAGTCCTGAATTACTATAATTATTCAGTCTCCCTACGCCTGAGGCAGTGAGCCATTTAATCTGCTCACTGAACTATCGACCTTATGTAAGTTCCTTAAGCAAATAGCATGCAAGATATAGCAACATCATGGTAAAGTAAGACTTTACTGAAATAGATGTAATTATCATTGTCCTCTGCCTTAATAACTAAAAATACATTATTTTGAGATTTTTCTCTGGGTCCATTTCTTAGGATGGTTCAGTTAAAATGGTGAAGTCCTCTTCTCAGCTGGCTCATAGAACCTGAAGAGTCTTTACTCGTTGCCTGAGAGGCATCCCAGGAGAATAACAGGGGAGGAAGATTATTAGCATAGAATAAGCATGGACCTGCTGTTATGATCCCATAACATAATTAATAAAAAGTAGATGGGAATGCAGTTTCCCGTTCTTCCAGGAAATGTAAAAATATTGTTTGCTTTCCTGTGTGTGATTTTTCCTTTTTATTTTATCTTTTTGGGTAGGAAAACCACACACCTCATTTGTGGTTATAATCATGCTCATATTCCAAGAATTTTAAATCTAAAAATAAAATAGTATATCTTTGAACTGAAGACAAAAATGTGACCCCAAAAATTTTCACAGAAAACACTTAAAACTAGCATGTAACTCTATCTTAACTCTTCCAACATTTGGATAATAGGCACGGAAACAAATCATTTCCCTTGAGAGCCATTGACATTTTATACTCAGCTAATGTCTCCAAAGCCTCTTAGTTATATACAAAATTTGCTCAGTCAATAATTTGCACTTAAAAATTACATAGTCAACAATTATTCTACTTGTGAACTATGATAAGTTTACCTCTGTGTGGCATTTGGATTTTCACATGGTATAATTCTAGGTCTATTATGCCTTTGTGACTTTACTCGGTGGATTGCATATTGACAGACATTAAAACTTTCTTGGGTAAGGTTTCTAAGAAATGTTGAGACTATTGCTGGAGATGACATGACCTGGTGACATGGGGAGCGGGGCTGAAACGTTGGCTTTGTTATTTAATCTGATGAAACTGTTGTGTGAGTCAGTTCATTGAAATATGTGGATGAATGCTGCAAAATGTAAAGGTTGGTAACAATTTCCTCTTTCCAGTCTCTTCTTTCCCCTTCACTTATCTACATATTGCAATGCAATAATCTTTGAGGCTACATGAGGCCATTTATCTTATTTTGTACAAAAACTTTTCTGACCCTTTTGCTTCACTCCCATCCCATGATGGAACAATAGACTCCACAGAGGATGCTCTCAATGATGAAGAGGTGGGCACTGGCTGCTTGATGTCAGAGTGTGGGTGTGTATGTTGTTGACTATAGAGATGGCAGAGAGTGGGTTGCGACTCCCCCTTCCCTGGATGGAAGGATAAGGAACTGTAGACTGCTGGTCTGGGCAGCAGAGGAAGAGTGAAGCAGAGCAGCCACTTCCTCTCTGTGACATCTTTCAGCTACTTTATGGGTGACTGAAGAAGGGTGTCTTATGACAATTGCGCATCTCCTTGCACAATTCTCACTGAAATGAACATCAGCACAAATCAGTGGTTCTTAACCGAATGGGAAGAAGGTATAGGTCTTAATCTTTACTTTCACTTGTTAATAACTTTTGCTCATCTGTGTTCTTATTTTATTATGCATTTGTCCTTAAAGCGTGAGTTTTACCAGAGGGTATTGCAGAATGTAGTCTTATATTACATTTCCTTAATAACTCTATACCAATTAGGTGTGTGTAGCTGTTTCCTTTTTTATAGTAGGAGAAATTCTCTTGACCTTGCTGTCAAAGGGGCTATTTTCCAATCTGAGCTGCCAAACAGGTGATGGTATAGATGATGCCTCTTACGAAGAGGAAAGAGGGTTTGAGGAGGCCTCAAACAATCCTGAACATCACCTCCCATCACTGCGAATATACTGTATGTCATTTCCATTTTTCCTAATTGAATTAGCTTCTTAGAAACTTTTATGTCTGCTTCAGCATAATAATTTATAATTATGGGAGAGTTTTATAGCCTTTGTTTTGTACTACCTGCCAGGCCTTATGAAGCACTTCCTAGAAATTGAGTCATTTATCTCTCTCAATTCAGGAGTTCCTGCGAGTGTCAAACCTCTTCTATGGATAAGGAAACTGAGTCATAGCCAGTTCAAGTGACTTGTCCAAGGTCATGCAACCAGCAAGTCCTGGATGGCTGTTCTAGGCACAGGGACACATAGAGAGCAAGCTGAGAAGGCGAGTCTACATGGGGGGAAATGAACTCAGGAGCAGGTTGCTCTGAATGAGGTGGGAGAGGAAGCAAGGACCAGCTCTTCCAGGGCCTTGCAGACCATGGCAAGAAGTTCGAGTTTTATTATAAGTGTGACAAACTCTCAAAGAGGGTGTGTTAACCCCTCTTAGTTGCTCCTTGGAGAGCAACTGAGATTATTAGAGCATGTTTGCACACTATGGTGGTCCAGAGCACTGTTCCCTAACTTTGAATATTCAAATGAGACACTTGGGGGCCGTTCTTAAAGTCCAGTGTCTGAGTCATCTGAGTTGGTGGTCTGGAGCAGGGTCCAAGTGCCTGCCTACTACACACCAGATGATGCCAATGCTGTTGCTCCACAGACAACATGTTTAATACTAAGAGGTGATGTTAGCAGTAGGGAAATTTCTACATGGGAAATGCTATAAAATACATCCTCCACCTATTTTAATTTTTTTGTTAGTAAATAAATTGCTAAATTAAAAAGCAACAGTATGTATAGTCACATAGTGGGTCAAAATGAGGATTAAATGAAAAAACATCTGTGTACCCACAGCTTTCAAGCTTTCAACTAAGGACTAGTCTCTTGGCAATTCCATATGATTATTTGCCGTTTTTATTACTTTAACATTCTGAGTATGTGATTACAATTAAGATGATCTGAATTTGTCCTAAATATTGGTTATAAGTAGAAAACCACACCAGAGGAAAATACTACAGATTAGAAATATTATTTAAAATATTTTTGTTTAACACTTATTTTAGCAAATTGGTAGTATTTTTATTTTCAGATTAGTCCAAGTCTAGTAGTTGAAAACACTGGTTTACTCACTGTCAAAAAAACCAAAGTTATCTGCAATAGTTATTCAGAAACTTTAGTAGTACATATACCTTGTTTGTCTTTTCTATGTGCTTTTACTTTTACTATGGAATCTGAAAACAGTGAAGAAAATCACTATTGCATTTGTATCTTACTTAGAGCAGAGTCACATGTTCCTGGTGCCGTAAGGGTGACTGGGAAGTACCTTGTCCCCAAACATCTCCCATGGTATCTCTTTGAAAATCATCATTTTATTTCCCCATGCCATCCGAAATTCCACCATGGATCGCTTCTCCTCTAAAACTGTAAATGAGATCAGTCAACTTAAATGGTGTTGGGAAAACTGGAAATTCATATGCAACAAAATGAAACTGAATCCCCTCCTCTCGCCATGCACAAAAGTTAACTCAAAGTGGATCAAGGAGCTAGATATCAAATCAGAGACTCTGCGTCTGATAGAAGAAAAAGTTGGCTCCGATCTACATATTGTGGGGTCGGGCTCCAAATTCCTTAATAGGACACCCATAGCACAAGAGTTAATAACTAGAATCAACAAATGGGACTTACTTAAACTGAAAAGTTTTTTCCCAGCAAGAGAAACAATAAGAGAGGTAAATAGGGAGCCTACACCATGGGAACAAATTTTTACTCCTCACACTTCAGATAGAGCCCTAATATCCAGAGTATACAAAGAACTCAAAAAATTAGACAATAAGAGAACAAACAACCCAATCAACAAATGGGCCAAGGACNNCAAATACCAAATGTCTTCTTTGATATAATGAGAGCAACAAAGAACAGAGCAGGGAGGAAGAGCAGGAAGAAAAGATTAACATTAAATAGAGACATGAGGTGGGAGGGAAAGGGAGAGAAAAGGGAAATTGCATGGTGATGGAGGGAGACCCTCATTGTTATACAAAATTACATATAAGAGGTTGTGAGGGGAATGGGAAAATAAACAAGGAGAGAAATGAATTACAGTAGATGGGGTAGAGAGAGAAGATGGGAGGGGAGGGGAGGGGGGATAATAGAGGATAGGAAAGGTAGCAGAATATAACAGTTACTAATATGGCATTATGTAAAAATGTGGATGTGTAACCGATGTGATTCTGCAATCTGTATTTGGGGTAAAATTGGGAGTTCATAACCAACTTGAATCTAATGTATGAAATATGTTATGTCAAGAGCTTTGTAATGTTTTGAACAACCAATAAAAAAAAAGAGTAGGCAGGTGAGCTCTTTGGAGGTTCCCAGAAGAACAGCCAGGCAGGGGCTGCTTGGTGAAGCTGCCAGGGCTGAGTGCTGGGCAAGGGTGGGTTACAGCACATCGGAAGGCATGGGGAGAGGGCTAAGAGGTGCCCCAAATTACCCCCTCTTATAAGTCAGCTTTACATAAGACAATTCTATTCTTGTGCAGCTATTATTAATTTTCAGACATGGTGGTCCTTATCTTTTCAATGTGAAGGATTTGGCAAAAGGGCCAAGAGATGCTGCAGATGCAGGGTAGGTGCTGGGTGGCCAGTGAGTGATGTGCGACATGTGGAGGCCAATATCAGTGCACCTTCTGGAGCTTGAGGGTGCAGAATCTTAGGAGGATGTGGGAACCTGCTTAGCTTGAGGGAGTATGCCCACTGCTCATATAAGTCAATGTGGTGAGGAGAAGGAAAGCATGAGAGAACGTATTTGCAAAGAAGGCTAAAGAGAATAGTGAGGTGTTGGATTTAAATTGGAAGTGTCAGTGTGAACTCATGGTTGAAATATATCTAGAGCTATAGATATGTAAATGTATATATATATATATATATGTGCATGAGCACCTGAATAGATACATGCATGCACACAACCTATAGGTCCTCGTTCTGTCTACTGAGGGACTCTAGAAGCATTGACACTCAGTAGTGGTATCGGCACCACGAGCATCCCATTCTCAGTTTCTAAATATGCATCCTCCATTGAAAGAATCAGGACCCCTCTGAGGAATTATTGATTATACAGTGAGGACACGGAAGTCCAAGTTAAGCCTGCAGCATCTTGTGATAGAAAGCAAGAGAATGCTCAAAAAATGATAGGAGCATGCACTGTGACAATAGAGCCACTTGAGATCCTTTTACTGGCCAAGTGTGGGCTAATTGGAACCTCAAAATAGATAATAACTATGGTGGAATATGACCCACTGAGTAAAAATTTTGTGGATTAATGTGTCCTATGTGCGTGGAACAGTTTGGTGCATCATATATGCACAATAAATATTTGTTGAGTTACTCTTCAGAATTATTCTATGTGTCCATGTTGAAATCAATCACCAGAAAAGGAAATAGAATTAACTCAATTAGTTTAGACAAGTGACTCTCCAATTGTGGTTCCATCAGCATGACCTGTTTAGAAATGCACATTCTTTTATCCATTTTGAGGTGATTTTTGTACATGATGTAAGGTAAATGCCCAGTTTCACTCTTTTGCATGTGGGAATCTAATTTTCCCAGCTCTATTTATTAAAGAGATTATCTTTTGCCCATTGGGTCTTTTGGGGGCTCTTTGTGTAAAATTAGTTCAGCTCTGATATTTGGATTTATGAGAGCCCTAGGTCTCTATTCTGTTCCACAGGACTATGTGTCTGTTTTTATGCCAATACCATACTATTTGATTACTATAGCTTTGTAATATAATTTTAAGTCAGGAAGTATGATGTCTTTAACTTTCAGCACCCTCAAAATTGCTTTGGCTCTATGGGATCTTATATGATTCCATGTGAATTTTATGATTATCTTTCTATTTCTGTGAAGAATGGCTTTGGGACTCTGCATAGAGATCACATTGAGTCTCTAGATGCCTTTAGATCATTTGAAAAAAGCAAGGTTCTTATAGTAAAATGACTGTACCTTTGCCAGTGTAATTATTATTGGTACAGCGGGAGGATTCCATAGAGGATTCCCTAAGACAGATATTTAGAAATAGAGCCCTCCACCATGCATCGCAGACAGTCCACCTCCCATCACACCCAGCATGTCATTCTCTGAAGCCGTTAGCTCTGACAGCTCTCAAGTGTTCAGTGGTGCCAATCTCACTTGTCAACACTTTTGAACTACCTGCAACTCTAACCCTTTCAAAACCCTTTCAATAAGAAACTCAGTGCTCTTTGCTCTGTATTAAAGTTCTGTTATTTATACTGGCTAAAGTAGGTCCTGCATTGCGGGAATAGAATTCCCATTCCTTGCCAAAGGTTCCAGATGATTCCAACTCTGGCTGTGAGGGGATGGGCTGCTGGCTGCTGTGGGCAGTAAGACGTAAGATCAGGGTTCTGAGTAGGGTTGACAGGACTCACTCCCTGAGGAACACCAACTTCCACTTAGATCTCTTGTCTGATCCCAGGTGGGAGGCTCTCTTTTCCACTTAAGAAAGATTCCAACTCTTCTGAAAGGACCCTAGTGAATTGTACCAGGATCCAGAGAGCTTGTAGGGAAAGATCCTGTGCCAGTGGCCAAAGAACTGTGTTGACATCCACCCCCCATGCATGCTCACACACCTTCCTGGGGAACATTACTTGCAAATGCATGAGCACGTGCTGGTGCTTATTGATCCTGCATACAAGGCTTATTCAATACTCTCCTAGGGACGAAACAGGCATTGATGACATTACCAAGGGACCGAAAGTAAGTTCACACCACTTAATAATTCTTTCAAGAGAATCAGGCAACAGTAACCATGAAGCAATTTATTAACACAGCAAAATTGAGAATCCATTTTAAATTCCAATTGTAATGATATTTTGTCTAGAGGACATTGATTTTGTTTCACCATGCTGCTTCGGCAAGTGGAAGGGAAACAGAATTATGATTCAAATTACTAACATAATGAAAAATCATTTGTATTCCTTTTTATTACTTGAACTGACACCTGGTGAATATGATAACCACATATTATTTAGAAGAACTCTGCAGGGAGAGGGAAGGCAAAATCCTCATTAACCATCTGTCAAGTGTTTAAAATTATAAAATCTTAGGAGGTAAAGTTTAATATTACATGTGATGCAGGACCAACTTTAGCCGGTATAAATAACAGATTTTTAATACAGAAAAGAGCATTGAGTTTCTTCTTGAAAGGGCTTTTGAAAGGGTTAGAGTTGCAGGTAGTTCAAAAGTGTTGACAAGTGAGGTTGGCACAGCTGAACACTTGAGACCTGTCAGAGCTAACAGCTTCAGAACATGGCATACTGGGTTTGAAGGGAGGTGAATTGTCTGCAATGAATGTGTTGTCTCTTTTCTTTCTATCGCTTGGCCGGGCTTTGCACAGGGTGGAAATAAGTATTCTGTGTGCGTCTGTCATAGTCTGATGCCCTCACATCGAATGTGATCTGGGTAATACATTGGGAACTTTCCCACCAACTCTTTTTATTCTCTGACATAAGTGTGCTGGATGCAGATACAAAGCCTTGGAGATCTAACCTGAATTTCTTGAGTCCAAGGTCTCCCCTCCAGGGAAGACGTTTGGGGAGATTTATCAATCAAAGCTCTGACAGGAGGCACAGAGCACATGGAGATCAAGTTCTGAAGACAATTAATGAGGGATGATTTGCAGCGGTGTGCACAGGGGTTGATAACTCAAAAGCAGATGCTGAGGCACCCAGAAAGTATCGAGGGTGGGAACACTGGGAGCTCATTTCCAGTCCTAAGCTCTCAGGAAGTGAAAGCAGGAACCATGGAGAAGTGGCTGCCCTAGAAAGAATGTTAGCCAAAGGGATACAGCTACCTCCAGAACCATGATTCCAGGATAGGGAGAAGGCTGGGGAACAAATACCCACAGTGTAGACTCCTACCCTCTTCTAGTCTCTGGTGGTGCACCTCATGGGATGGATTTAATCCAAAGCAAGAGGCAAGGTAACTGGGGCAGTGAAACCCCGAATGGTGTCCCGAAGATCATGGAAGAGAACTGCAGAGAGGCCACGTGGTGACGTGCAGCAGGAGGGAAGCAAGCATGGAGGTCATCCTGGACAGAAGTGGGCATGGCTCCACGGTTCAGCTCACATTCAGAGGCTGTTCTGAAGAGATGCACTTACCTGGTCAAGGCCCAAGAAATGTCAGCAAAGACATTCTGGCTTTGTAAGAAGAGATTATTTCACTATGGAGATTATAAAGTCAAGAAAAGGATCTTTTGAGAAGAAATGGATCCACATTGGTTCAAAGAACAAAGAAGTTCACATCCTCATTCTAGTAGTTTATTTACTTTTCCACCTACCTATTTCCTTTTAAGATAAATTAAACAGGTTTAATCTATAGAGTCCAAGGAAGTTCCAGTCCTTGGGGACCCTAGAAGGACTTTTGAGGAAACTCAATTGAGGTAGTTTGGCAGGGAGTAGGGCTAACATGGAAGCCCTTCAGTAAAAATGTACGTAGCTTTAGTGGTTTGAGTATCAGAAGATTGTCAGGTTAACTCAGGCCCTACAAGTTGGTGGGCAAGAAGTTGCTTATATAGCCTTCCTGGCCTCATCAAGATTGGCTTATCCTCAGGCAAGAGTAAGCCCCGAGGTGAAAGTGCTTAAGATGTACAACCATCAACAGTCTCAGCAACTTGGAAGCATAAAAAAATAACTCCTTTCATGCAGTTGAGTGCTTGTAATATGCAAAGAGGGGGATTTACAGTAAATTAGTCCTCATGGGATCCCCAGCTCAAAACATTCAAGCTTCTTATGTGTACCTGAGTATACTTTTCTCTGCTGAGCTCAGAAGATGAAATAAACGATAGCAGTTTCATGATTCTGCCTTAGCAACAATGGCACAAGGTTTTGAAGCTAGACTCCTTTTTTTTAGTGTTTTCATAATTTCATCTTTAAAAAGTCAAGACAAATGTTTCAATTTTGAAATTATATTCTATGTTAGAATACTTATTAAGTCAGAAGGTGCAGCATAAAATGATATTATCATTTAATTAAAATATTCTGATTCCTTATTTAACAAAGTATGACAAATCAAACTAAAATTAATTATACCAACAATGAGACACTGTGGAATATGAGTTGTCTTCCTGTCTCCAAATTAGATCAGTCAGAAGCAAACAACTCTTTCGTTTTATAAGGAAAAAGACGCAAATTGATCCAGTTGAAAAAAAAATTACAGAATGTTTAACAAAGTACATTTTTTAGCTTGTTAAAATTGATTAACAGATTTATAATAAAAGTTAGAGGGGATTTTATGACTTACAATAACATTATTTTCAAGATACATGTCCAACATTCAGGTTACTTTGTGAAATGTTCATCTATTTAGAACCAGTATGTATGTTATCATATTTTATATTTTTAATCCACAAATTGACAGATTTCCGTGTGACTGTGTGTTGTAGTTTCAGTGAAGGAGAGGTTAAAGTATGTTGACCAATTGCCTGGGTTGGACCAGTGTGCAGTAGAGAATCCTCTAGCTGACCCAGGTGAGGACTGACAGGCGGTGGGTGTTAGGATCAGATTCTGACGGGGCAGACAGTGGTAATGGTCTCATTACTCTACAGCAGCTGCCTCCTGATTCCTGGTACCTTAATCCTTTTAAGTTGCTACCTCTAAATACTGTAGGCCGGGTGGTCTATAAGCCATAGAAATTTAGGAGTTTAGGAGACTGGGGAGTTCAAGATTGAGGTGTCTAGTGAGGGCCCACTTCCTAGTTCATAGACGGCTGTCTTCTTGCCGTGACCACCCATGATAGGAGGGATGTGGGGGCGCTCAGGCCTCTTTTACAGGGCACCCATCCCTATCATGAGTCCTCATGGTTTAATCACCTTCCCACAGCTCCATCTTCTAATGCCTTAGCCTTGCAAGTTAGAAGTTCAGCTTAAGAACTTTGGAGGACACAGCCATTCAGACTGTAGCCCCTGGTAACATCCTGGGTGGCTTCTGTGGAAAGAGCCTGCAGCTGGCTCCATTTGCTTTTGCCACTTGAGAATGACACGTTTTTCTCTGCTGAGAAGAACAGTGAGACACACAGTCTGCTCACTAACACTGAGGCAGTTTTAAAACCTCTGAACTTGAGGAACGAAATCCACAAGTCTCTGCAACTAATAAGTGCTTTTTAGTCAAGAAAACATTTTGCTAAAGCTGCTAAATTCAAGGATTAGCAACTCTGATGAAGCTGAATGTGTGTGTGGGAGGGAGGGGCATGCTTTGGCACATGGAGGACTCTGCTCATCTTGTAAACTTGGGTGCAGAACTTTAGCCCCGAATTTCTGAATCTAATGGTTCTGAGTGACAGCTACACAGGTCCAGGACAAGGGCTGCACATTCAGAATGATCAAGTGCCCTGCATGGACCTCTGGTAGGATCCATCCCATAGCAAAGCCAGAGAACTTGCTTTTTGGGGGGGCTGGAGGGTTGTTTTGTTTTGATGCCAAAACTCTGACAGTAGGAAAACTGATGATCCTCTCAGAACATACCCAGACACTCACCTCTGAGAATGCCCTTTCCCTTAAGCAATTTAGTCTTGAGACAAAGTTGTTAACTGAAGCCCATTTGCTCTTCCCCAAATCCAGCAAATGAACCCTCTGTTAACAGCCTTCTTGTGTAAAAGCCGTTTCAGGACTTAAAGGACACGCTCACCAGCCTCAGCAGAGCCAAGGAAGGTCTATCCATCCTTGCTCTGTTGCCAAACGCAATCCATTAAATGTAAGTGTTAATCGTTTTATTTCATTAGCTGTGCTCCCACACGCCAAAAAGTCAGGCTTACCCTGAAACAATCATATATTAAATACCATTCTGTGGATCACAGGAGCCGTTTAATTTGAAGGAGAAACCCCAAAATGCGCTGGAAGCTCCATTTAGAATGTTCATCTCTGCAAATGGAAATGCGAGTCAGCAGAGCAGGTCCTGGTGCAAGCTGGCGTCTCCTCCCCTGCGATTCCTTTGCTCTCTCAGTATCTGAGCACTTTGCAAATGACCAATTTGATGCTGGGTTTGAGATTTCTCTTTGAGAGAGAAGCAAACTGTCTTTGCCTCTCAGTAAAACAACTGGGCAGACAAGTGATGTTTAACTCTGCCCTAATTCCAACACTGAATTTCATTTTCTGTGTTCCTTCCTCTTCAGCCTTTGGTCTTTTCCTTTTGGGACGAAAGAGATCTGATGCTTGTTTGACAGCACCATATTTTTATTGTGAATGTAATAACGAGGCCTTCTATAGTGTAGCATTTTGTAGAACAAAAGATTTAACCTGCTTCTCTCAACAACCCGTTTCGCCCATGTTGGGTGCAAAAAGTCACGTGTGGGTGAGAAGCAGAAGGGGGCCTGGCATGGGGCTCAGAGCATGTCTTGTCTTCCACATCTGCTACTTCCAGACTTTGGCCTCTAAGAAAACCAGGACTCTGTGGACCTTGGTTTCTCAGATGATGTGACACCAGTCACAAGTGAGTCCCATCCTGCTATAATGTGTGATTACCTCGGTGGTAGAATAGGGCTCAGAACATGGCTATTGTTATTCCTTGCTGACCTGAGCCACTACCGGTGGTAAGCAGAGTAATGGCCCCTCAAAGATGTCCACATCCTCACCCTTGGAACCTGTGAATAGGTTTCCTTATATGGTGTATTAATCAGGTTCTCCAGAGAAATAGAACCAGTGGGAAACACAGGCGTGCATACACACACACACACACACACACACACACACACACACACGGTTCACCATAAGAATTACCTCACACAGTTATGGAGGCCAAACAGTCCTGCCATCTGCAAACTGGAGAACGGGGAGAGCCAGCAGAGTCACTCAGACTGAGAACCAAGGCCTGAGACTAAGCGAGGGACCAGCCAATGACTTGACTGTGTCCCCTAAATTTTGTGTGTTGGAAACTTGATCACCACATTCGTACATTAATAGTTTTGGAAGTGGGAGTTTTGAGAGGTAATCAGGTGAATGAGTTGATTCTTTCATGGATGGTTGGGTTAGTTGTCCTGAGAGTAGATCTGTTTGAAAAGTCAGTTGGTTTCTATCTTAAAATGGAAATCTTATACTGACTTGGGACTCTGCAAAGAGTCCCTGCCAATAAAAAGGCCCTCCACAGATGTGGCCCCTTAACCTTGGACTTCCAAGCCTCTAGAACTATAAGAAGGACATTTATTTTCTTGACAAATAAACCAGTCTCAGGAATTCTTTCTATAGGAATCAGAAAAAGGACTAATCCATTGTTCTTGGTGTAAGTCAAGAGTCTGAGGACTGAGGATGAAGGACGGATGTCCAAAGCAGGAGGAGATAAATATCCCTGCTCAACAAGAGACAGGATTGCCCTTCCTCAGCCTATTCTTCCATTTACCCCTTAATAGATAATTTGGCACTTGACACAGCTGGTGAGGGCTGATCTTCTTTATTTAGTCTACTGCTTTGAATGATAATCTCTTCCTGAAACACCTCACAGAAGTACCCAGAAATAACGTTTTTTTACCAGCTATCTGGGCACCCCTTAGCCCAGTGAAATGGACACATAACATTAACCATCTCATGTGGCAAAAGGGATTTTGCAGGTGTGATTAAGTGAAGGATCCAGAGATGGGGAGGATATCACAGATTATTCAGATGGGACCAGCTGCGTCACAGGGGTCAGACTAATCGGGAGGTGGCAGGTCAGAGTCAGGAGGAGATGACGAGGGGATGGAGAGGGAAGCAGAGTCAGAAAGGAGGTGGATGCTACAGTGCTGGCTTTGAGGTAGAGGAAACAGTTGTGGAATTAGAAATGTAGGTCCCTCTAGAAGCTGCATAAAAAAGAAAACAGTTATCTCCCAGAGCCTCCAAAAGGAATGTGGCCCTATGGACAACTTGAATAAAAGCCAGTGAAACCCATTTGGGACTTTGAGCTCCAGAAATGTAAGACAACAAATTCTTGTTGTTTTAAGTCACTAAATTTATGGTAATTCGTTATAGCAGCAATAGAAAACTAATATGCTACCCCAGTCTTCAGAGTAATTGAAATTTTTCATATTATGTGTGTGTGTCTGCATTTTATAGGGTAAAAGAAATTCCACTGTTAAGTAGCTTCACTTTCTACTGTCCCCACAGTCAATGCACTCGGAGGCAGAGAAGGGATCCATGTTAATGAGATTCACCAGGTGAATTATCTGGGAAGCAATGAAGAATGTAATGGAGGACAAAACAATTCTGGATGTGGAAGACAGAACATAGAGGGAGATATTGAAGGCTTGGCTCTTGAGAGAGCAGAATGTTGGATAGGAGATGACATAGTCCTAGAGCCACTAAATTCCTTAAGGTTGTGATTTTTTTTTGTGTGTGAATTGTTTACATGGGTGGTCCATAGGGCCTTAGTGTCCTTGTTAACTTTGGTAAACTCTGCTCATCAAAAGTCCTTGAAGTTTTCACATTACTGAAGTACGCATTGACAGAAGACATGTGGATGATCTCATGGTGCCTTTCTTTTATAGTTAATTCCCAAGAAACAAAATCATTCTAAAGCAAATCATTTTACATTAAAATTGACATAACAAAGTTAATTGCTTTAAAGCAGTGGAAGGATGACTGAGTAGGAGGCTTCAGTGTATTTTCACTAAAGAGTGAGCCCACATAGATTAAATATAGCTTCTTTATTTAAAAAAGGGATTTCATAAGCAGTTTTTGTTCTCAAAATTCTAGAGAAACTTGGTCAAAGAAGATAGGAAGGTTAGAATGGCACCTGTATCTTTGATGCTTTAAATTTTTTTTTAAGATCAAATTTTCATTTATTTTATGGAAATGACAGAGGAAGCACAGTTTTCTCAATTTCTTTCACTTACCCCAGCTCCTTTCAAGCTGGAGAGTAGTGAGGTGAGAACATAAGCCATGAGCATCTTCTTGGAAGGTTCTACAGACAGGGAGTGAGCATTAGAGTCTTTGGGGAAGAGTTGTTTCTGGAGCTGGGGTGTGGGGTTAAATCTCCCTCTCCCACCTGCCAATTGGGTATCATTGGGCAATTCTCTTAACCCTAATAATTATTTACTTTCTTACATTTAAAATGAGGACGTTAAGATCACAGGTTCTAGTCCACAGGTTCATAGTGAGGATTACATATGGTGGTGTACCAATTGGCACATGTGGTGGTGTGGTACCATGCCCTGGAGTGTTCCACCAGGAAAGAACATGATTCAATTCTCCACAATGGAACCAATGGAGCTTTGGGACACAAAGAAGTTTGATGCACCATCTTTGTCAACCCAGAAGCCATTTGGCTATCTCATGTATCTGGGAAAGTAGAAAATAGAAAGGTGGTAAAGATAGGAATGTGAAGACAAGCCTAATATGGGGGAGTCCACCCTACACACAAGATGCCTAGTGTCAGAGATAAAGCGTTTAGTAGGTATTTTAAACTTCCTGCACCAGTTTCTCTCTCCTTTGATTCCCTTATGAACCTTCATGCTATTGGGAGCAAAGAAGTCCACTGACCTTCTCAGCTTTTTCTGACCCATCTCTAGGCCCATCTGAAACTACCCAGTCCTTTACTCTGAGAACAAAATCACAATCTAATTTTTAAATGTCAGAGTATATGGCAATTCACATACAAAAGCACATTAAAAAGGTAGTGCATCCTGATCAAGTCCGGCTCATCCCAGGGATGAAAGTTTGGTTCAACATACAGAAATCAATGCATGGAATTCACAACATCAATAGATTTACAGACAAGAATTACATGGTTATCTCAATAGATGCAGAAAAACCATTTGACAAAATTCAGCACCCATTCATGTTCAAACCCCTAGAAAAATTAGGGATAATAGGGGCATATCTCAACATTATAAAAACTATATACAGTAAACCCAAGGCCACCCTCATTCTAAATGGAGAAAAACTGAAAGCATTTGCTCTAAAAATTGGAATAAGACAGGGATGCCCTCTTTCACCACTTCTGTTCAACATAGTCCTTGAAACCCTAGCCAGAGCAATTAGACAAAAGAAAGAAATTAAAGGGATACAAATAGGAAAAGAAGAACTCGAACTATTCCTATTAGTCAACAACAATATCCTATATTTAGAAGACCCCCAAAAATCCAATAGAAAACTTCTAGAACTCATAAATCTATTCAGTAAAGTAGCAGGATATAAAACTAACATCCATAAATCAATTGCATTAATATATACCAATATGAATCAGCTGAAAGAGAAATTAGAAAAACCATCCCATTCACAATAGCCAAAAAAAATACTTGAGAATAAATCTAATTTCTTATTCATAACATTTGTTCATTTCTTTTTTTTTGGTCTTTTAATTTATATGGGTTTTTGTTTTGTTTTGTTTTGCATACCAAATCTTTCTTTTTTACATGAACAGCAAATATATTTTCCTGGACTGATAGGTATTTATTAACTATTTTTTGTGCTTTTTTGTATATCATTTCTATGTAGTCACATTTATCAATGTATCATTATCCTTATTATGTTTTCATGTGTATGTTGGTTACTTGTCGAATGAATTTGTTCCAATTTCACTGTCACGTTTTCCCCCAAGTGTTTAAAGTGGAAGATTTCATATGGATATGTGTGTGTTTGCTTGTTTCATTAACTGTAACATATGCTTTAAAAATAATTAGATCTGCAACATTCTTGAAATCAAATTTGTTGTCTATAGTGTATAATAGAACTCTGATTTCTTTCTAGATAGCATAATTATCCAAATACCATTTAGTTAATTGTCCTTTCTCCACTAATCTGCAATTGTCTCTCTGTGACATACCACATTTACATATAAGCATGTTTATGGACTATCTATTTCAGTCTAATATCATATTTTTCTGAACAAAACCACTGTTTTAATTATCATAGTTTTGGAATCAGTCTTGAATTTGAGTTAGGTATTTACCATAACCTCATCTTTTAATGAAAATGGTCTTTGCTATTTTTGAACAATTACTGAAAAAAGCAAAACGTTTCCTTCTTTCTGTTCCATTAAACCAGGAAGCATCGGGGAATACCCAGGTATCACTGTGTGCTTGAACTGACACCCAGAAGGTAGAGAAGAATTAGAATATTTGCCGGAGAATAACAGTTCCCTGGAACTTTCCCTTCCTTGAAGCCCTCTGACTTACCACATCATCTAAAAATAGAATTTGAAAATATTATGAATCTGAATTCATCAGCCTTGTATATATAAATAACAGTGAAAAGTACAACATAGACATCTATGAGATCTAATTGCAAGCATATCATCAAATAAATGCATACAATATAATAAATAGCCTAATATCATATGTCTTCAAGCCTTGCTAAAAATGTTTTCTAGGAGCAATCAGGCCAACTAGGATGATTGATGGATACAGCATAAATAGTTTATGTAAATTCAGATAAATTAAAAATTCAAAGTACTGTAAATTATTTGTTATTTTATAAGAAGCTGGCATAAAATCAGAGAAAAAATAGTTTAAGAAGGGACCATTTGAAATAACTGTTTTAGCCCAAAATGCAGCTTCAGCATATCTAAATAAATATGTTTCTAAGTGGTTTCCAAATTACACATCTGTTATTTTGATTTAATACAATCTCAATTATGTGGTTTTAGGTGAGGGGCTTGATGTTATTTCTCATTTTACAGATGGATAAAATGGAGCCGTCAAATAAATTATGGTTATAGAAAGACCACACTCAGGTAGAAGCCAGCTTTTTAAAAATAATATTTATTTTTTAGGTTTTTTTTTAGGTGGACACAATATCTTTATTTTATTTTTATGTGGTGCTGAGAATCAAACCCAGTGCCTCACGCATGCTGGGCAAGTGCACTACCACTTGAGCCATACCCCCAGCCCAGTTGCCAGCTTTTAATGTGTTCCTGTGTTCTTGCTTGTATGTACATTTCATAAATTACATTGTTTTTATTCTGCCTCCTTGATTATAACTTCCTTACCTGAAAAAGTGGGCAGATGTTTGTTATTTACCTGAACCATAAAATCGTTGCTTGTTGGAGGGAAGATACTGTGGCAGGAGGCTTCCATATTTCTGCTGGGATAAGTGTGTATTCATTCATGTTCATTTACACGAATCAAATAAAGTGAGACAAGTACATCCTGGGTTCTCCTTTCTTAGGCGTCTCTGGTGTGCACATGCTGCCCTGGATGTGCCTCTCATCCCTTCTTGCTACTCCCTACCCACCAACATGCTTTCTCTTAGCGCACTGGGTAAGTGACACCTTTAGGGACCGTCTGCTTTTCGTTGACAAGGCTAATAAAAGTCACTCTAGTAGGATTTCTCATGCATTTGCCTACAATGAGCTTCCTTTTTTTGGTTTTTGGATTACTAGTGAGTTTCATTTATCATAATATCCCAGCCCTCCACGAGGAAGAGAATTGACCCTGATTTAATCCTCTCTTCAGATACGCAGGTCATTTCTGAGCTAGACTCCTGTAAGTAAGAGAAATGGATATTGCTATAATTGAATAGCTAAATTGGCAGAGCATAGAACATGAGACAAATTAGGAAGCAATTGACAGTAAGAATTATCTTTTTCCTGACACCAGAAGCACAGCATGAAGAAAGCCAATTAAATTGAACATGTCATCAACCCATTAACAAGTGTACAATTACACTTTGGGGTTTATTTTTCCAACACTCCACTTAAGCAGAGTGTTTTATATATATATAAATTTTTTTTTAACTTGACAGCTTATATTGAAATAAGATGTTAATATTTAGCCTGGAGATTTAAAACAAATTAAGCTTATCCATAGAAAGGTTATACAAGATACAGTAGATAAGGGCATGTACACTATAGTATTTCACTGTATATTAAATGTCGGCTTCTGAGCATTCCAGAGGTAAAGCCAATCTCGAATCTGAGCATGTGCTGTCTAAAACCTACAAGTTCTATTTGTACCTTCCTTGCCTGACCCCTGATGTCATCTGAGTGTATTGCTGCCTTTCTAGATAATTCAGTTATTCCACTGGATAATTAAAAGCCCAATTGCAGTTTGGGGGAACAATTGCTAGAGTTGCAGATGGTCTCTTAACCTACCAGAGATATAATTTTAAGTCACTGAAATGCAAGAGGAACGTGTTACATAGTACTTGTGACTTAGAAGATCCTAAGGAAGGAAAAAGTAAAACCAAGGAAAATTTCTTCCCCTTCTTTCAACTCCCAAACAATACAAAATAAACTTCCTCTTCCCTGGATGAAATGGCAAAAAAGTATAATGAAAATATAAAAATATGAAGAAAAAATATAAAGCATCTAGAAGATGCTTCGATAACATCCTTGAGTATTAGGCAGCAGGCTTACCCCATGGCCACCAAAATGATCAGGAAGCTCATTCATTCAAACATCACCCATGTATTTAGTACAGGACTATTGGCCATGAGCAGGTCTGTGGGCAGAAGCAGACATGGACCCTGCCTGTGGGAACTGCAAGTCTAGCATGTCAGTGGCTGCATGTCAGTGGCTAACACGTGCCTGCACACTGTGCTCTACCACATGCTCCTGCAGTGCAGGGTGCCATGGAAGTCCACAGAAGGGGACTGGACTCAGGGAGATGTGCTGAGCCTTCCCCAAGAAGGTGATATGTGGCTGAGATTTCAAGGATGAACAGGCATGAAGCAGATAAAGATAGGTACATAGATGAATAGGCATTGGAGGGTCCAGCCATGAATTCAGATCTCTATCATTACAGTAATGAAAAGTGACTGTGAGAATTTCAACAGATGTGACAATAGAGTTAATTATTTTATTTTCAAAAAGAATGAAGTGTGGAGAACGGGCTAGAACATCTGTAGCTTGACTATTTGAATCCTGCAGATTGAGTCCAGGTCTGAAATGGCTGCTTCTTGGATTTTGATAGAGAGAGAAGTGAGGATTTAGAAAATAACATGTACAGAATGTATACGTGAGAAAGGAAAGGAAGAGAGGAAGAGTGCAGAAACAAGAAGGGGTTTCAGACTTTGTCAAACAAAGCTCTTGATGCTGATCTAGAGATGAGCAGTGCTGGAATGGGGACTGGATTTTACCTGGAGAGAGGTTGAGATTATAATGTTATTTCGGACCTGCTTAAACATATTTTCAATGATCTCAGGCTGATGAGCAACACAGACAAATAACCACTGTTCATGGTAGGATGCTGTGGGCTCCAGAAGCAGGTGTGTATGGTGCGGGGCTCAGAGTAGGAACTGTGAGCTTATCACCAGGTCATGGGAGCCCCACAGTTTTGTCCAGATAAGCTCACCATAAGTTGTCAGTTAAAAGTATCCATAACTCATTTAACCCATGGAACAGCGGAGGTTCCACCTGATCTAGGAATGGAAAAGTAAGGGGGAGTTTTCTGGATATGTAAATGGAAATAAAGTTAAGAACAGAGAAGATGCATCAGCAATGGTAATAATAGACAACCTGTGAGTGGCCTGGGGTTCAGACAGTCCCCAACTTACACGGGTTCCACTTACAGTTCTTCAACTTTATAATGGTGTGACAGTGTAGCTGTTTTCCACATTCAGTCTTCAATCAACACATGGTTATGTTTCATGCTGTATTCTGTATTACATTGTATGTTGCATTATGTATGATATTGTATCAGCATACTGTATTCAACAGATGACATGAGCTAGTCAGCAGCATTTTGTTATAAAGCAGGATTTGTGTCAGATGGTTTTGCCCAGCTGTAGGCTGATGCTGTAGTAAGTGTCCTGAGCATTTTTAAGCAGATAAGGCTAAGCTCTGATGTTTTGTAGCCAGCTGCATTAAATGCATTTCTGACTTATATGTTCACCTTAGAACAGGATGTTATACTAAGTCAAGCAGCACCTATACTTGGCATGTTTAGAAATTCTGAAACATTCCATGGGTTGAAAGGAGTTCTAGAAGGATAGCAGGATCTGCAGCTGAAAGGTAGTTGCAGTGAGATATCAAAGGCCTTGCTAGGTGGTGACCATGTGATTCATGGTCTAAACCAGTGCACTCATTACAGAAAGGAAGAGATGTGTCAGTGATTGTGATCAGGCAGCTGTTGGGAGCTGGGGCTGTCTGGGGAAAACTCAGGGTTTCCTGAACTAAGACAAGTGGGCGTAACAGGGTTTGGGGAGCTTCCAGCCATGTCTGAAGCAGTGCATGGAAACACTGGGTAAAGGTTTTAGGTGGGTCACTGTGGTCCCTCTGTGGAGGTGGAAACAGAGTTGGCTTGGTCCTTCTGAAATCTAAATTAGTATTTCATAAATAAATTTGATTTATTTATCATTCTGCTATTTATTTGTTGAAGTGAATTTTACTCTCATTTTGAAGTGGCAAGATTATTTAAGTTTTTTTGCCAACATCAGGAAAAATATAAACATAAATTTTAGACATCAGGAGAGGGCAACCGAGTTTTAACCCATTTTAGGTCCACCTCTGTGCATCTCTAGGGCCAGGCTCCCTCAGGCCTAAGTACCTTTGGTTCTCTCCCACTCTTCTCTGAAAGTGGATCTCCTGTCATTGCTCTGGTGTACCTTAGCATTGTCCTGGGGATGCTCTTTGCTCTGTGTCAGCTAAGGACAGATGATGGGGATTATAGATGCCCCTTGACTTACCTCAGGGTTCTGTCCAGATAAACTCACCGTAAATTGTCAGTTAAAAGTGTCCATGACTCATTTAACCCATCGAACAGCATAGCTCAGTAATTATGGCGAGACAAATGTTAAGGCCTGGGACTGTCTGGGAAGTGGAGATTAAGTTGCCTGCTTTCTCCAAGGTCACTTGGTACAGTGGCACCTACACTGTACAACATTCAGGGCTTCCCTTCATGATTGACTGGCTGAGGGGGAGTGGCCCTACCCAGCACCAAGAGAGAGAATTGTAGGGTGTGTGGCCAGCACAGAACGTCCAGATTCAAAGTTAGACACAAGGTTTCTGTTGAATGCATATCAGCTTCACACCCACATTAAGATGACCCGTTGTCTGTTGGGGCCACCTTCACTGCTAAGCAGAGACAGCAACCTGAATCAGGAGACCCTCCAGCATGAGTGAGGAGGTACATTCCATCATCAAACACAAACATGTGGAGAAAGAGCAAGAAAAGGCGGCCATTACACCTTGCATCCAGAGAAGGAGCTGGGATTGGAAGCTGGGAGGTCGACACTGTGGCAAAGGCACAGTGGGGCTGGCCTGTGCCTTCTGTTTGCACCCTAGAGTTAAAAGGCCTGTGTGTGTGCACAGTTCCTCAATCCAACAGCTTTAAGTGCCTCATGGGCAATGGCTTTCATCTTCCTTCTGCCTCGGAATCCCTGGCTCACAGGACCCCCGGGGCCTTGGCCACATCAGGATGGGCCCACGGAAGCTTTCCTGGCTCACCTTTCTCCTCTCTCTTTCATCAAATCTGCTCTCTATGCCACTCTCTCCCTGAAACTGTGCTAGTTCTTGAGTCTGTCAGCTACACGTCTGTATCTAACCTCAGGGGACCCCTCTTCTTCTTGATAATCATTTCTATGCCACGCACAACAATGGTCACTCCATTTCTCTTTCACTCTTCTCAGAGGTCTGAGCCTGCTTTCCATGAGACTGTCTCCTTTTTGCTCCTACCAGCACAGAAAGAGAAATATGCTCCAAATTTCTGAAGTTTTTCCTTCTGCACCTCAAAATTCCCCAGTGTCATTGTCATTAATCATCCACCTTCTTGTCCCCAAAGAAAAAGAGACCTTTTCCATTTCGAAGTGTAATCACTGCCTGAGTTCTTAATTGCCCTGGATGTAAATATATCAGGTGTCCACCATCTGATTCTTTCTCACTGAACCCTGAACATGGCCTTCCCAGGAACTCTTCACTAAATCATATTTTCTCCTGCCCACTCTGTGCACATATGCACAGGAGAGTTGTCTTTAGCAAGCTCCCTTTAGGAAGTAGCCTTTATTTTTCCCCTTTATCCTCCCATTTTCCTGTAACAAAATATGTCATTTTTCTCTGCATATCTTCTACACTCTCAGCAAGCTGACACAACAGAGCCATTTCTCCTGTTTAATTAGCATTTCACTGGTTTTAATGGCACTTTCTCATTATTTCAGTAAGATTGTTCACATAGCTTCCATTTGTTTTTTTCTGTGTTTTCAGAGAAGCTTTGGCTTCTGTCCTAACTGAAGTGAGAAGCATCAAGATAAAATATGAAAACATAGATTCTGTCCAAGTTAAAGAGAAAGGAAGCATATGGGGGGTGTTGGCAGCAGGCATATTTCACTTACTCCAGGACCACACTTGGGGGAGCCAGGTCTCTTGGCTACGGACACTGGTTTTTACAGAAAATAAAGTCAATGCCCTTTTAAGTCAGTTTGGGAAATAATTCTAGCAAATATGTTTATTTTCCAAGAAATCATATTTCCAACAGTCGGCTTTGTGCCCCAAATGAACTCTTAAATATTCTTCTAGATAAAGCAGAATTACAAATCAGTGTTTGAAGGTCTGATCTGCCAATGGAATAGGCATGCGGATGTTAGGGGCACAGATTTGTGGTTTGTTAAATGAGGCAAATGTCTCCTCTGCAGAATCTGAACCTGGCAAGAACCTGGAGAGGAAAAAAAAAAGGCAGAATCAAGACTAAGTACTTGGGCTATGTCCAGGTCTCCTGGCTCATTCCTGAGATTCTCAGTCTTCATTCTGTACTGCCCCCCCACACACACACATCTTTTTTTGTCTTTTATAAAATCTCACTGATTTTTATTTAATTTTTTAACATGAGAAAATCTCCTTTGTTGAAATGTGCATTTGTTTTGTATGTTTAAAGTACATAAACATAATGATGTAGGACACACATTTGTATACCAAAGTGGTTACTATAATGAAGCAGATCAACATATGCACCATCACATAGTTGCCCATTTTTGTTTTGTTTTTGTGGCAAGAGCAGCTAGAGCTTGTTCAATTAGCAGAAACCCCAATGCAGTGCTATCTGCTTACCCACAGTCCTCCTGTTGGACAAGAGCTCTCTGGACTTGGTGGTTGCACACACCTGCCATGCTTCGTCTCCTCTGGCCCCTACCCATCCCCTCTTTCATAACCCATGCTTTATTTATTCTCTGTCTCTGTACATTTGACATTTTTTTAGAGTCCCCCGTATAAGTGAGATTGTGCAATGCATTTCCTTACATATCAGGACTACTTCACTTAGCATATTCTTTAGCTCTCTCTCTTTTCTTTATTTCCCCTCATATTAAAAATAAAAAGGCCTCCTGTTACCAGCAATAAAGGATTTTAAGGGGATCATTAAAAAAATTATTATTGCCTCAAAAAGGTTAGACTACCAGGATAGTAAGACTGCTAGATATATGCAGGATTGACTTCCTACTCTATTTCACTAAAGGTTACTCAAATAATTAAAGCAGCTGGGGAAAAACTCTTGGAAGAAGGCGCAGCTTACTTGTCTCACGTAGATACTAATGGACTTTGCGAAAGTTCTTGAATGGGTTTCAAATGTTCTTTCTGCCATGGGACATCATAATGCCAGTTCTTGTTTCACTTGGGAACCCCTCTGCAGATGAACGTTTCCTGCCCCAGGCCTGACTCTATGCTTCTTCCTCTGTATTCTCCCCCTTGCTCCATGTTTCAAGCCCCATCGTGATCCAGTTAGTGATTCTAGCCTTCACATCTTGGATAATGTCCATTGTTGTGTCTAAAGTCCCCGTGGGTGGGACTTTCACATTTTAATTTTTTTCTTCATCAAATCAATATGGGGGTTAGGATGTGGCTCAGTGGTAGAGTATGTGTTTAACTTGGGTGAGGCCCTGGGTCTGATTCCTATATACCCGTGCCCCCATGAAAGAAAGAAAATCAGTGAAGAGAGTCACCTTTCTTTGTTGGCAGGGCGTAGAGAATTATGAATCGTGACCCACCATGAAAACAGTGGTGCAGATATTTATTAAAAACACTGACTCCTCAGGTTCTAAGTGATGCCATGTATTTCCTGTGGGCCCTGGCAGGTCTGAGAGGGGTTTGCACTGAGGTTGGCTGTGCAGTCTATACCCTGCATTTGGACGTGGTGCACACACTGCTGGGCACAGCCTGTGTTGAGTGGGTTTTTAGGCCTGAGAGCACCTTAATACCACCAAACAACACTTTAAAATAAAATGCTCCTGATGCTGGGTAGAGAAGCAGCTTGGAAAGTCAGAACATTTTCCCAAGGTTACTTCTCTATTATTAAAATAGGCCTCTTGCACATTTGCGCCAGATTGAAAGTTAATAGAGAGTTCATCCTCCAAGAGGCTCCTCGGCGAATCTGCCTCATGTGCTCCAAATGAGATTCACTCCACAATTTCCTTGTCTCTTGTAAGGATATTACCATTTTTCCAATTACCTTCACTCAAAACCTTGGAGTTCTCTGTGACAGATCTCTTTCCTTTTCTCACTGTGTCAAAAATTAAGAATGTCTTGCTGTCTCCCCGACACTTCTAAATCCAGACCTACAACGATTCATTTCTCTGCCACTCAGCCAACCATGTGACTGGTCTGTAGGAATACTGTATCCACACCACAACCCATCTCTAATTATGAGGCCAAATAAGAATCTCTCAAGCAACATGTCACTCCTCTGCTGAGAAATCTAGATTGTGCTCCTATAACATTGTGAGATCAGAGCCGTCTTGGCAAATGTCCCAACCCTCACACTGGCTGCTTTCCATCCTATTTCCCACATTTCCAATGTGAAGCTTCTCCTCTGCTGTGGCCAATTTCTGCATTCTCCTTGACTTCAGGGTTCTTCTCTTTTCCCTTAAATCCATTTATTCTTCAATGCCCAGTTCCATCTTATCTCAGATTTGAAGTTCAGACAACCAGCCTGGTTGTTCAAAGTCTCTCACATCTGTGAGCTCAGACGATAACCCCACCTGCCACAGACACTGACTCAGACCCTTAAGGGGTTGTCAGCATCACCCAGTGAGAAGGAGCCTGAGCCCCACACAGCCTGCTAGGTTCTGTGGGGTCTCAGACTGGGACCTGGCTTGGTGTTGACCTGCCCCTAGATGATCCTGTGTTCTGAACCCCAAGCCATGTCTTTTCCTTGCTGAACTTGACCACACAGGAAAATGAAATCCTTGTGGTTCTTCTTTCTCATCTGTGATTTTGATTCTAACTATTGACACAATCTGGGCCAATTAGAGCACAAGCTTAGCATGTGCAAAGCCCTGGGTTTAATCCCCAGCACCAAGTGAACAAACAAGAAACATGACCTTACCCTAACAGTGTTTCTGATATGGACTGTCTTGGGCACAAAGGGAGGGTAGGAATGTCAATTTTCCCATGACCAAATAGGGCAGAAGTCCTTTTAACAGAAGGGATTCATTGAAAATAATCCCTAAGATGTTAGTTGATTATCTGTAGCAACATGTCAAATGAGATAAAACCAGATTAATGTAACTTCCTAATCCAATGCTGATACTATGTGAAAGTCTAAGATTATAAAGTTTTATCTTCCTATGATTTATTTACCTTGAAGTTTGCACATTGATAAACTTTTCAAAGCAAGAACTGTCTCTTTTCAACCTGTGTGCCTCCCTGAGTTTGGGCAGAAAATGTAATACCAGTTAATTATTTGATGTTGCTGTGATGTGTACTGCAGGTAGGGCTACTCTGCAGCCACAGACAAAATCTGGAAATTGCATTTTTTGCAAATGACATTTCCTTAGAACATAGTCCCATCCTCTCATTGACATACTATGGCTTTCATACTGTCCGTGGTGCATTTGCCGTAGGGCTGCATGGGCTAATAATCGGGAAAGAAACCATGTGGCTGCATAGTCTAAGATACAGTTGTTCTTCAGCCTCTGTACTGGTTGGATTCTGGACCTCCTGTGGCTTCCCAGATCTATGGCTGCTCCAGTCTTTTCTATAAAATGTCAACCATTTGTACACAACCGACACATGTCACTCTGTACTTAGAATCATCTCTAGTTATTTATAATACTTAATGCAGTGTAAACGCTATATAAATAGTTGTTACACTGTATGGTTTAAGGGAGTAATGACAAGGCCAGTCTGTACCTGTTCAGTACAGATGGGACATTTTCTCCTGACTATTTTCTATTGAAGACACAGAATGGGTGGATATGGAGGGGCAAATGTGTTGACTGTCTGAAAAGTTAGATGGTTAAAGAGAAGTTTGCTTACCTCAGATTTAAGGAGGACACACTACACAACAGCAAATCTGTATATCTGTAGCCTTCGGATATTGAAATGGTGTGAGAAGATGAGTAGACAAGCGTATGTGGATAACAGTGAGAATAATCACTCAAGAACCAAATGGAACTCGTCCCCACCTCATAGGGTCTTCCCTGCAATCCCGGCAAAGTTAATTGCCCCCCTTCTTTGTATGCTGCGATAACAGTGAAAACATAGATGGGTGCTTGGGTATTTGGCTTCCTAATTCAGTTAAGATGTTTTCAGGAGCAAGGCAGATTTGTAGTATTTCCATTGACTTCATTCCTTTAAAATTTTGGAAAATATTTTCAATAAATAGGCTTACCTGGCATGGTTAGAAATGATGAGATGATTTTATTTGAAATCATTACCTGAAGAGATGAAAAAGGTTGAAATCTTAGTAGTTTCATGTTAAAGTACATTTTAAAGAATAGTAGATAAGTTCAATGAATTGAATATAGGGTATTGGTGGGATATGCCTGTTTTCTTTTGAAAATTGCAATGTTGTCTCTTTGTCCAGTAGGTTTTGAATATTTAAGACAGGTTACTGATTGGAATAGAATATTGTTCAATCTTCGAATAGGAAACCTAATGTTCTCATAAATTGGGCTCTTTGGTCAGCCTCAGCCACTTCCCATTTATTTATCTGTTCGTTTGCTCATTTACTTAACTATCAATAAAGTGATCATGCATAACTTATCTGGGACTGGATTATGTGCATTTACTTTAAAAATTACCTAGCAACTCTACAAAGTGAACATATTTTTGTCCTACTCATAAAACACATAATTTTCCATAGGCATAGTAGCTAGTGAAAGACCAGATCTTGTTATCAGCCTGTGCTTTCTGCTATCATTGACCATCAGGGTAAATTGTTAAACCATTTAACCTCTCTGCAAAGGTACCTGTCGCCTTGCTACTCCGTACTTATTATTCTTCAAGCTGGAAACTTGGTACATTCATTTTCTATTCCTGTCATGACAGATTAACACAAATTCAGTTGCCAGATAAAGCACAAATTTATGTGATTTGGCTTGATCATGCTATAAAAATGAACGACTTCAAAATTTAATTGGCTTACGGAGACCAAAAGACTATTTCTTGATCAAATGAAAACATTCTTTATCTGCAGCATCACCAGTGATCACGGCCAAGTGAAAAAGGATACGTGCTCCAAAAATGACACACATCACTTCTCAGGCCACAGCAGAAGCATATTACATGGTTGTGTACAATACCTCCTCCGCTAAAATTAATGAGAAAGAAAAACAGGGTATTGGTGAAGACTAACATAGCCTACCATAATACATAAGCTTCTTATTATTGCTAGGTCTGCCTATTTAAGACTGGTCTTTCCCAACAATCCAGTGATTCCTTGCTGTTAGGGGAAATTTATAGTATTACAAGGGGTTTTATTCTTAGTATTGAGATTATAAGTAGAATGTTCAAACTATTCATAGAAAGCTAGTACCTAGGGGATAAAACAAAGTAACAGAAGAAGCGACTTCATAAGGGCGCCGTGTAAATAAAAAAATGTGCATATGTTGGAAGTAAGGAAAGAATGAAAATGATGTCGCTTCTATGAAGTCCTAAATAAAAATGAAACTAGAAAATGATATACGAGGTACAAGCAATTGGGAAAAGGCTGACAGTCCTTCCAATGAAAGATGTTTTAAATGTTAAGGATTAGAGTTGAGTTGTGTTATATGTTATCCAAATAATCTTCCCAGCCTTACTTTTGAAATCTCTACAACACAACTTCAATCTTCAAGTAAATACCAGTTTTTCTTTACAGAGGAAAACAAAATTCCCCAAAGAGAGACTAACATTTACTTAGTCTCTCCCTTGAGCCTGGTGAGTGGAAGGAAAGGTTTTTGCTTTCTTTTCCTGAGCACAGCTGGTGTCACTCAAGTACTCTGAGGCTAGCCCTATGGCAGGTGCTGGTTCCACAGCCTGGCCTTGGGAGCCATGCTGTGCTGTGGCCGCAGGTTGCCTGGAGGGAAGAGCACTATGAGGAGGGCTGCTCTCTATGTCCCTATAAAATACTGGCGTCCTACTAGGACCAGGTTATTTTGGAGATTACAGAAATATATTAGGAACTGTCCTGAATCTCAAGAAATATTTTATCACCACTCTCTCAGGCTCTTTGGGAGGTAATGTCATGGCAGCAATGCAGTTGACTAACATTGTGTGGATCATCATTATTTTTTTATTGACTATAATCTTCCTGTGCCTGGGCACATGCAAGACAACCAAGCTGTCCTGTCTCTAAAATGCTCTCTGCCTTCTCTTGTTGCTCTGGGATGAAGCCCTACATCTTCTCTCCCTGTTTAGGACCATCTGTCAGTCTCTTGTTGTAGCACCCCCGTGTGACTCATGAAGTTACGTGTTCTAATCTTTCCTTGCCTTTATTGTGGACTCACTGGCACAATCTTGCAATGAATGTCGGTGCTGCCAAGATATCTTGCACTTAAAAACAACAACAGCAGCAACATGATCAAATTGAAATGCGTTTCAATCAAACAGGGAATCAAATGCCATATGAATGCAGATTCGTAGAGACATAAGTCACTCCCAGAGGCACCATCAATTCTAAGGAGTAGTAATTATAGGTCATAGATCTTTGAAATTGAGCTCTATATGACAGTGTCAGTGCCACCTTTGCAGTGCCAAGGTCTTCCTTTGGAGTCCTTGCAGACTCAGGGCTGCAAAGTCAGTGCAGTAGGGCTGGCACGCCAGCTACTGTGGAAACCGTCTCTTGTTGAAGCTCATGGTGGGACTTAGCATTTTAGCCACTCCAGGACTCACACAGGCGAGACTGCCCTGGAGCAAGGCCAGTGGAGCCCTCTGGAGGAGAGGAAGGGAAGCGGGCCAGTGCACACCAGGCACATGCAGTCTGCTCTGGGACCTCAGGGCACAAAGCTCTGCTCATTTTCCATCCAGCGGGAGCCTGTGCAGCCCTTGAGGTGGATCTCTTCCCCAAACCCACCAGCCTCATAGGCAGAAAGTTCAATGAGTAAGTTTAGTATTCATAAAGTTTAATGCAATTCTTAGTAGGGGTTACAGAAGCTGTTTAATTAGTAGAAATAAGCTAATATTCTTAATTTGGGATAAGTCCCCACAGTAACAAATCATTGGGGCTGAAAATATAAATAAGGTTTATATCCGGGAACATGACCCACAAGGAGCTCTCATGCATGAAGTAGTGAGTCACTGAGAGGTTTCAAACAAGAAAGTGAGATGCTGTCTGTGACTTTGAAAGATCACATTTTTAAAGCTCACTCTGATATGCTCTCTTGGTAGGGCTCAGTCTACATTTCTCCATATTTTTCCATGTTGAGCTGCTGCTTATCTGAGCCCTCATAGCATCTAATTGGTTACATGTTTGTTACACACACACACACACACACACACATACACACATACACCTCTTAAATATTCCATTTTGAGTGCAAGGACCAAAGGACTAGGACCAAAGGACTATCTATGAATCACTTGGTACTTCCAAAAACCGTGGTGCATACATGGCAGTAACTACATACTTGTGAAATGTATAGTCCTAGCTATGCATGCAGAGACCCACCATCCTGGAGGAAATTATGAGTTTGAAACTTCCGCATCTTAGTTTCAAGTCAGACTCTTTAAAGTTCTGTGGGAATACAGTCAACAAGCTAGGATTGGAGGTTCTGAGCGTGTGCTAAAGAAGAAACTTGAGTGGCAAGGATGGGCATAGATGACTAAGTCTGATCCCAAGAAACATCCCATAAATCTGGGTTAAACGAGGGTTTAAGGAAATTGAATATCACCATGAAAAGTTTTCCAGATATGGAGAGTTACCAAAAAATGTGACCTGGCTCGGGCAATGGGCGCAGTGTCACAGCTGACCATATGCGTCATTTTAAAGTTACTGTTCCTTAGCTAATGGCTTCCTCTATTGTATGCCCTAGGACAAATTTCTGGAGGCTATGGTATGAGATGACTCACATCCTAAAGATTAAGTACCGTTTCTAATGAATATTCGATGACTGATCTATCATAAAGTCCATGCTGCGTGACAACCCAACTTCCTTCTCGCCCATGTATTGTAGGGTCACTTGTTAAACTTTACCCCATATACCTAAAGAAAGTTCAACTTTTGTTTAACTTAAAAAATCTATGTTTAAAAACATAAAATAATGTTTGAACACGAAGCCTCTCTGGGAAGCAATTTCTTAGATATATTAGGCTATAGGCAGAAGGCAAAATAAGGGTCAAAGATCTCAGCCTGGAAAAAGTGTGGATTATGAATTATCATCTTATTTATACTTTTCCTGCTGAAAATCAGGGCCATTTCTGTCCTAGTAGTAGGAAAGAAGCTCTGGGTTTTGATGATAATCATACTAGATGCTTCCCACCTGTTCTGCACTTAGTCTATCCTCTAGAATAACTGATGCTGCGTGCCCTCTAAACTCAATGAGCTGCCTGTGGCACACTGAAACTTGGGGTTAGAGGACTGTGCCATGAAACAGAGAATAGCAATCTGGCCCAGGACCAAACTCCAGAAGAGTGTCTGTTTGCTTTTATTTTTCTCCATTTTTTTATGGTGACAAAGTACATGTAATATAAAATCTGCCATCTTTATTTTCCAGGGTATGATTCGGTAGTAACAAAACATGTTCACAATGCTGCAGAGCCCTCTGGTGAAACTGAAGCTCCGTACCCGCCATATGATAGCTTTCTACTCTCCCCTGAAAACCACCCTTCTGCTTACTGTCTTTATGAGTTTGAATTTTAAATACCTCACATAACTGAAATCACACATTATCTATCTTTTTGTGGCTGGCTTATGTCGCTTGGCCTGATGTCCCCAAGATTTATCCGTGTTGTGGTAAATGTGAGGTGGAACATCTGTTTAAATGATGAAAGGTATTTGGTGGTATCTGCACAACACATTTGCCTATCCTCTCATCCATCAGTGATAGACATTTGGTTGCTTCCATATTTAAGCTATTGTGAATAATGCTGCATGGATGTGTGAATATTTCTTCAAGGTCATGCTTTCAATTATTTCTGGGTTAGACCTAGGAGTAGAACTACTGCATCATATGGTGATTCTACTTTGTAAAAAAATTATTGAATTGTTGATGAACCACCATGTTGTTTTCCACATGGCCAGGCCATGTTACATTCTCACCAGCCTTGGAGACGGTTCTGATGATGCCACATCCTCACCAAAACTTATTATTTTTTTATAGCAGTCATACTGATGGATATGCAAGAGTTATTTCATTCATAATTCTGAATTGCATTTCTTCAGTGATCAGTCATGTGGAGCACCTTTATATGTTCTCCTTGGCCATTTTATGTCTTTGGAGAAATAAAATGTCTATTCAGGTCCTTTGCCTATCTTTGAATAAGTATATTTGTTTGTTGTTGTTGAGTTTAGGAGCTCTCTATGTATTC
This sequence comes from Marmota marmota marmota, assembly GCF_001458135.2. Lineage (NCBI taxonomy): Eukaryota > Metazoa > Chordata > Mammalia > Rodentia > Sciuridae > Marmota > Marmota marmota. The sequence continues at coordinate 5,669,828 of NW_025999927.1, forward strand.
TAGTCTTGGCACCCTGGCAAAAAAGCATTTGAGCATATATGCAAGGGTTTATTTCTAGAGTGCCTGTTCTATTCCACTGGTCTGTATGTCTGTCTTCATGTCTATAACACACTCTTTTGATTACTGTATCTTTGTAGCTTTGAAATTGGGAAGTATGAATCTTCTAGCTTTTTCTTCTTGAAAATTGTTTTGGCTGTTTGTCCCTCAGGATTCCCTACAGATTTTGTGATAGGTATTTCCATTTCTCTAAAAAATCTTCATGAGGATTTTGATAGAGAAGTATTGAATCTATAGATTTCATGGGGTATTACTACCACTGTAATAATATCAAGTCTCCCAATCCATGAATGTAGAATATGTTTTCATTTATTTAATTTCCTTCAGCATTTTTTTTTTGCTTTTTTTAGGTTGTTTTAGGTTTCATTATATAACTAGTTAGCCTTCTTGGTTTAGTTAATATGGAATATTATATTGATCAACTTTCCTATGTTGAATCATCCTTGCATAACAGTTATAAATCTCTCTTGGTTATGTTATATATTATTTAACTATGTTGCTTAATTTTATTTCATAGTATTTTATCAAAGATTTGGCATCAATGTTCATAAGGGATATTGTTCTATACTTTTCTTGTATTTTATTTGTCTGGCTTCAGTCTGACTGTGCAGGATAAGTTATAACATGTTTCAACCCATTTTCTAAATAATTGTTCAAACCAATTTTTTCATTGTTTGATTCTCTTGTTTGTCTATTCTCAATTTCATTCCTCTCTAATTTTTACTATTTCCTTTATTTTGCTAGCTTTGGGTTTAGTTTGTTCTTCTTCTTTTTTAAAAAAATATTTTATTTACATTTTAGTTTTTGGCAGATACAACATCTTTGTTTGTATGTGGTGCTGAGGATCGAACCCGGGCCACAACCATGCAAGGGGAGCGCGCTACTGCTTGAGCCACATCCCCAGCCTCGTTTGTTCTTCTTTTGATAATTCATTATGATATAAAGTTGAGTTCTTGAACTAAGATCTTTCTTATTTCTAATGAAATGTTTATAACCATAGATCCATCCCTTCTACTGTATCTCATGGGTGTTGATCTGCTCTGCTTTCATTTTTTTCTTTCCCAACAACACACTAGAGCATCAGAGCTGGATGTTGTCAGAGACCTTCTTGCCCATAAAGCCAAAAGTATTTATATGTGACCATTAACATATCACAATATTTATATATGAACAGTTTCCTAACCTGTCCCTTAGAAGATTATGTTGTTCATAATCCTTATCCTATTGCAGGCATAATAACTTCAATATAAACTTAAAGAATTGATGGTATATAACAACATCAAGTGGTATTTATTCTGTAAATAAAATGAGTTCAGTGAATTATAAAAATACAATAAAAGCAAGTACCAAAATGATTAGTATATAATTTCGTGTAAAAATCATGTAAAAAATATTGAATTTTAAGATTCCTTTATGATTTCCTTCTGTTTTGTGTTCCATGTGGTAGACTGAAGCTGAAAATGTAAACAATGAATTCTAAGGATAATTTAAAGACAGAGAAGAATGATATGGAATTCTTAGAAAACCTATAGCCAGTGAAAAAAAACTTGGGCTTTCCATCTGACTACCAAAGCCAATGTTTTACATCAAAACCTGAGGGGTTCAGGCATTAGGATAGAAGGTCATAGTAGCCACTTACTTTGCACCAATGAGGTTGAATAGGGTTGGCCACTGATTTACCTGTGCTCCAAAATAGGCTAGATTAGATGACTTTGGATTGAAGAAGAATGTTAAAATGTAGACAAAATGAGAAAACATTCCCTTCACCTATGAAAGCATCAAAAGCCGAGCAGAATAAAAATAAATTCAAAAATTGTAAATCCTGGTAATCAACTGAAATGATGTTTCCAGAGCTCACAAGCCGAAAATTTTGTTAATTTTTCTTGTTATACTATTACAGTTATCAGGAAAATCACTAAATCTTAAGGCTTTAGAAATGTTTGAGTTCATCTTTGCCAGTTTTCTATACTTAGAAAAATAAGGATAGGTTGAACCTAGATCACAATGATATTCACAGATTTACACGTGGTATAAAGCACTTGAAAAAAATAATTTATATGAAAATGATTTCTGGAGAGCACCTTCCCCTTTTATAGATGCAGATAACTTAAAGGGTCTCTTATTTACAATCAAATGTAACAGTGTTGATTGAGCTGGTGAGGATGCCCTCAAGATGTTCAGAGATGATGTGACTAAAGATTTCTGAGTTACAATTTGGAAATTTTTCAAAGAACGATTTTTACAGATTGTTGGAACACCACCAATGGAGAACATGATGTTTATTTCTATCACAATAGAAAAAAAAAGGAAATTTCCAGTAAATGTCTTCAATCTTAAAGAAAACTATGCAGGAGATTTTTGTACTACAAAGAGGTATTGAAGAATTCAGGAAAGTCATGAACCTCAGAAAAGGTCTGGTCATTTACAGGAAGATGGCTTACAAAGAATAGGTTGGTGATAATGATTTTGTCCCTGATATTAAAAATAAAGTTGAAACCCAGGAGTGTGCAACAGAAATACATGTCTCAGATATGGAGGAGGAGGAGGAGGAGGAGGAGGAGGAGGAGGAGGAGGAGGAGGAGGAGGAGGAGGAGGAGGAGGAGAGGATGAAGAGAGACCAGGTTAAGGTGAACCTTTTCACTCAGGAGCTAGGTATCATTTTAAGTTAAAAAGCACAGCAATCAAGTCTGTGATTCTTGAGGTTATGCTGAAAAAACTGAGTATAATTTATAAATAGTTTTATTGAAATTTTCATTTATAAAATCAGTAATCGAAATCGGCACTTTAAGGTAGGTAAATTGGTAAAAATATGACTTTTCCAATTAATCATTTAATTACTTTTATCAATGAAGAATTCAGAAACTGTGTTCGTTAAAATGCCAGGAAGGCTAAGGACAGAATGGTGAGCTTGGGACTGATGAGGGACTTTGTAGCTTATCTAGATCAGAACTCAGCAGACCACACCATATTTTACTGAGGAGTTTCCAGCAAGGAAAGGTCCCTGAGACTAACTCCAACAGAAAGGCCTGAAGAAGAACAGAAGTTAAGTTCTGGGAATCCCAATATCAAGACCAAAGGACAGGGAGCATTTCTAAATGGGAGATGGAGCTGGGAGTGAGAAACCAGGCATCTCTACAGCAGAGAAGGAGAGCTTCCTGCCACAGTGCCCTGAGACTCTCAGATCTGTTGTTACTCAGTAGGCACCTGGTGTCTCAGGATGTCTCCGGCTGGCTTGAGGACCTCAGATCAGAGTGGACGAGTGTTCTCCAAAACTCACACAGCCCCACCTTTACACTTCTGAAAGCAAAATGGCAACTAGGTTTTATTACTTTCTTAGATTCTTTGTACTGACCCAAATTCTTACTTTGACACTTCTAAATATGTTTTTTTGAAGGAATCCAACACAATAAGCTTGGTGCTTCCTTTGAAGGAAAAGTTTTAAATGTTAAGACATGAACATATAATATTTTTAAGATATTAAGTTAAATTTCTCAACTCTTTTTTTTAGTAATCCCTAAAGTGAAATCTGTACACATCCGTGGCTCTATGTTATCTAACAATAAGCATCTTAAGACAGTTGTCCCTTATCAATGGAAGTACAATTAACACTTCCAAATTGGAGAATTTACTTGCCACCCTGAAGTATTGCTGAAGGTTACAGCAGATATATTTTAAAATTTTATTTATTTTTTCATATTTTTGTTGGTGCCTTACACCATGACACTGGCACACAATGATGGGATTTCTTGTTGCACAGTTGTACATGCACACAATGTAGACAATGTAATTTGGCCAGTAACTCTCCCCAGCACTTCCTTTCTCCTGAGGTCCCTTTCTTCCTGGATCTCTCTTTGATTTTCATGAAATTTCCCCACCTTTCTTTCCTTTTTTCCTCTCTAGCTTCTGCACATGAGAGAAAATATACTACTGTGGACTTTCTGAGTTCAACTTATTTTGATGAATACAATGATCCCTAGTTCTATCCATAGTAGTGTCTAACTGCTTCCAAAGGAGGCAACTTGAAAATCCTCTAGTTTGCCCCCAGATATATCAGCAAATCCTCCAAAATGCCTTCACTAGTATCAAAACCATTACCATGTTCTAAGCAAGCACCTCAGTGAAGATGTAATTTTCTCTACAAGTATTTCATCCTTAAATGATGATGTATCTAGATTTTTCCCCCTGGGACACAATTCTATTATATCTTTAACAATTATGTTGTAAAATATAGATCACTTGGCAGAAAATAATGGCAGTATTATTAATATTTTTTTCTGGATATTCTCTTTCAATAGGATAATTTGATTAGCTATATTAAAAAGGTTATTAGTTGCCAATCATCTATAAAGGGATGTTAATTTTATCAGTTCAAAGTAAAATTTTTATATATTCAATACTCTGTGCCAAACAATTTTAGACAGTAGTGTATGAACTGAATCAAATGTAAAATAATAAAGTAAAATTTCCTGTTTTTTTTCTATATTCCTTTTCCTTCTCTTCCTTTTTTGAACATAAGTATATTAAGTAAGGTTAATACACTTACTGGGTTCCTAATAACACTGAAGGATTGAATGACAGCAAGCCATTTTCTTTGGAAACAGAAAACTGGAGAACTTAGAAAAGTGAAGCCATTAAGAAAGCTATTTTTGGCATATTTTTATTGGTATATAGTTGTACATAGTGGGGGTGTTCACTGTTATATAGTCACACATGCACACAATATAGCAATATAATTGGCCAATCTCACTCCCCAGTATTTTCCTTTTCTCTCCCCTCCTGCTACCCAAGTCCCTTTCCTCCTCTGCACTGATCTTCCTTTGATTTCCATGTGAATCCTCCCATGGTACCTTTCTCTCTCATTCTTCTCTGTAACTTCCACGTATGAGAGAAAACATACAACCCTGGACCCTCTAAGTCTGGCTTATTTCACTGACTGTAGTGTTCTCAAGTTCCATTCATTTTTCTACAACTATCATAATTTCATTTTGATATATGTCTGTTTATATACCACATTTTCTTTATTCATTCATATTCATTCACTTAGGCTGGTTTCATACTTTGGCTGTTGTGAACTGTGCTGCGATAAACATGGGTATGCATATTTCACTGTAGTAAGATGGCTTTAATTCTTCAGAGTGAATACCGAGGGGTATGTAGCTGGGTCATGTGGTGATTCCATATCTAGTTTTCTGAAGAACCTGATTCCCTTGGTGGTTGTACTGATTTACAGTTCCATCAACAGTGTGAAAATATTCCTTTTTTCCTCTCTAGCATTTATTATTATTTGTATTCTTAATGACTGCCATTCTGATTGGTGTGAGATAAAATTCCACTGTAGTTTTGATTTGAATTTCCCTAATTGCTAATGATGTTGAACATTTTTTTCATGTATTTCTGGTGAGTTGTATTTTTTCTTTTTAGAAGTGTACGTTCAATTCATTTGCCCATTTATTAATTGGGTTATTTGATTTTTTTGGTGTTGAATTTTTTGAGTTATTTATTCTATATATCAATCCTCTGTCAGGAAAGTAAATAGAAAGCTTTGTTTCCATTCTGTAAGTTTTCTCCTCACATTCTCAACTGTTTCCTTCCCTGTGCAGAAACATTTTAAATTTGTTGCCATCCCATTTATTAACTCTAGGCATTACTTCCTGAGCTTTATGGATTCTATGAGAAAGTCATTGCCTGGGCCTATATGCGGGAGTGTTGACCCTACTTTTTTTCCTAGGAGTTTTATAGTGTTTGTTTCAATTCCTAGATCTTTGATTCATTTTGAGTTGAAGTTTGTGCAGGGTGAGAATAAGAATCTAATTTTATTCTTCTACATATGAAGAACCAGTTTTCCGAGCACCACTTGTTTAAAAAAACTGTCTTTTCTCCATGGTGTGTTTTTATCACCTTTGTCAAGGATCAAGTGACTGTACTGGTATGGGTTTTTCTTTGCATCTTCCATTCTGTGCTATTGCTTTACGTATCTGTTTTTAGGTCAGTACCATGTAGATTTTGTTTCTATAGCTCTGTTGTATAATTCAAAGTCACATATTGTGATGCCTCCGGCATTGATTTTTTGGCTTAGAATTTCTTTCACTATTCTAGGTCTTTTATATTCCCAAATGAATTTTAGGACTGTTTTTTTTTCTTCTAGTTCTGTGAAGAATGTCATTGGTAATTTGATGGAGATTGCATTGAATCCTTATGATTTTGGTATTATGACCATTTTTAGCAATACCTATCCATGAATATGGGAGGTCTTTTCATCTTCCGAGATCTTCTTCAATTTCTTTCTTCAATGTTGTAGAATTTAATTGTAGAGGTCTTTCACCTCCTTGGATTTACTCCTAGGTATTTTTATTTTGAGGCTATTATGAATGAAATTGTTTTCTTGATTTCTTTCTCAGCAGATTCATTGTTGGCATACATAAAAGCTTCTCATTTTGTTTGTTGATTTTGTAACCTGCTTTAACAGTCTTTTAGTGGAGTTCTTTGGATTTTTCTAGGTATAGGATCATATCATATGCAAGTAGTGTCTAATTCTTGCTCTGGCCAGAATTTCTACCACTACATTAAGTAGGAGTGGTGAGAGTGGACACCCTTGTCTTGTTCCAAATTTTAAAGGAAATACAGCAGATATTTTTAAGAGTCAGGCAACAGATGGACTTGGTAGTTAATATTTAATCTCTACCATTTGGTCTTATTCACACAGGGCCCCAGCTCAGCAAGCTAAGTTCCTTTATCTTGTTCATACACTGCTGAATATTTGAGCCTATTGACTTCTCTTGAGTCAATATGTAAAAAGCACTTATAAGTATTTGTCTGCCAAAAGCCTAATAAAATTCAGAATTTTGATGTAGCTATTTAAAAAGTTAATGCAATGAAAGTAATTGAGAACCAGTTTGAAGAATAAGAGAGGGAAATTTGTCTTCAAATATTTAAGGATTAGTCATACGAAGAGGAATTAAAGGTCAAATTTCCCTCAGCATCGCAGGATAAATTCCATATGATATGTGGGGTTTGGTACTTGATCCTTCTCTTACTGTCCTGCATTAAGAAACTTCTATCCTCTCTGAAATTTATTTTATTTTGGTTTGCAAAAGGGAAATTAAATGATTGCTACTTCCAAGGCATTGATGACATAATGTATCTGAAGTTTTCTAACATATTAAAAGTGCACTTTTCTGGGCAAGTTGCTCAGTTTCATTTGGCCCATCTTCTCATCTGTGCCAAACCCTGTTCACGCCTTTATGTATCTATCCAGTGAGGTCCCTTCACCTCTTTGAGCAAATGTCCGGCTCTCCTCAAGTCCCAGAGACCACCACAACCCTATGGTTTTATCCTCCACAAGGAACCTGGGATGACATTAGAAATCACATCTTCTGCTTCTCTTCTAAATAGTTATTTCATAGTTGCTTTCTTTTCCTTGAGTTACTAGGTTCTAGCATTGGGAAAGAAAAATCTGACAAACTTTAATTCTTTGTGGGCAATACTAAAAATATCTGATACTCTTTAGTTATTTATTCACTTAATGTGACTTAGTTCTTTGACAAACATGGCAATGTGCTAGCACATATTACTGAATATGAGTAAAATATAATCTTTTTTCTCCCAAGAATCCTAAAATCCCAGTACAAACAAATAACAACAAACCGAAACATACATAGGAATAAGTACAATGCATTAACTACAAACTGGCTTATGTTACTTGTAAAATTATTTGCAAAGTGAGTACTACAATGGATTCTGATCAGAAATATTGGCAAAGCTTCTGTAGGGAGGGGTTTATTTACTACAGATCTTAAAGCACAAAAGCATTTTGACATATGGAGAAGAGATGGGAACTTTTCCATTAAACCTCCCCCAACCATTTCCGTCAGAATTTCCTGCCTACTCCTTTGTATTTTGTTTCCGGATTTATTGCATCAATTATCCCTGGCTGTTTTATAGTCCAACTGTGTGGGTGGCCACTGCTTCACCTCACAGCCGGGAGCAGGATCTCTAAGGTGACTCATCTCTGCATCACTTCCATTGAGATTCAAGTTTTAAGCCCTCTGCACCTCCTCCTGAACCCTCTGTCTTCTTGCCAGATGCAGATAGGAGAGAACGAATAGGTATGAAGTGAGACAGAAGCTGTGTGCTAAATTAAAGAGAGGAAAGGGTTAGGGAAGCATTGATAACAGCAAATGCCAATAAATTGCAGGTCAAACGTCCTTCTAAGATGTTTGGGAGAATTTGCCAGATTTCCTGTGTTGTACCTTATTTTGTCATATTTGTAAATTCCTATGTGAAACAAGCAGACGAGAAACAGATTTTTGATAATCTTTTCAAAATCAAGGATGCTTAATGCTGTAGGATTTGTTTCAGCAGATTTGATTTGTGTTAAACATGGTCATTTATGCGAGATGCTTTCTACAAAGAATGATAAGTGCTCATAATGAAGAGAAGAGGTTTGACAGTGGGGTAGGACTGTTCTCTTGCCATCCGTGAAGGACTTCTGAAGGGGGAGAAATCAAGGGAAAATATGCAACCAAGTACAGACTTCTCATTCATCGAAATTCAGAAAAATAACAAACTTAAAAATGGGGCGAATCACAGAATAGAGTAGCAATGGCACTGAAAAAATATATAAATTTGCTTAACATTTTTAACTCACAGAATGTTTCCATTGGTTAAAATTTAGAAACTGTAGCATTTTACCCAATCCTACAATACATAAAGCATTTATTTATTATTTATTTATTGGGAGAGAAGCTATAACAGGTTGAATAATGGTCACCCTAAAATATAAAATTTTCCCTGGAATGTGTAAATATTAATTTATTTGGGGAAAAATGGCCCTTGCAGATGTGTTCATGTTAAGGATCTTGCAATGGGGAGATTTTCCTGTTATTAAGACTATCCATAAATGCTGTCATTAATATCCTTGGAAGACAGTCAAGGCTGATGGCAGAGGGAAGGAAACAATGAGACCAAGAGGGAGGCAGAGTCTCCAGGAACCTAAAGAGGCAAAGAGCGATGGTCTCTGGGGGATGTCCCTGGGAACATGGCCCTGCCACCATCTTGATTTGGGGCTTCCGACCTTCAGAACTGTCAGAGAATGGATTTCTGTGGTTTTAAACCATCCAGTTTGTGGCAATTTGTTTGAGTAACCCTAGAAAATGAACAAAGCTTTCTGATTTTTATAAATTGAAGATGATCTGAAAAATTGCAATTAAAATAACTAGGTGAATTTTTAAATAACTAAGCTATATAATGTAAACATCTACAGTGCAATAAACATAAGCTTTTGAAATAAGAAATAACTTATTGAATGATAGTATGTGGGTAGCATGTGAAGAAGAAAGACCTGGAGTTTAGAGGGAGGTTCTCAGTGCACTGCAGGTCTCGGAAGGAGCTCCAGGATGAGAGGTCTGTGGACTTCTACAGAGCATAGACTTGAAATCCTGTGTGTATGTCAATCAATTCATGTTCCAGTTGTCCTGTGGTGAATCCTGGGGTAAAAGCTTGAACACATTGGTTAATTTTTCTCCAAGTGTCTTATGTTACCACATGAAATTTGTTTTTTACAACACTTAGGCATAATTAGGAACAAAGATAGATGCATTAATTATTCTGATCTGAATTTATGTGAATTTTAGGCTATCAAGGTTAGACAATTTTGATCAGCAGTTCAGCAATCACGGATAGGTTATAAAATGAATGTCAGTGAATTTGTGTCCTGTGAAATATTTTGTTAAAAATCATTTTTCCCCATAGTCCAGAATGAGTCTGAGATGTCCAGTTGTGAGTAGCCCAAGGGCCTCAAAGGGTTTGAAATGCTAAAGCAGATAATGCATGGGTTGGTCTTCACAGGCAGTCGAGGTAGGTACCAATAACAGTATATCTTATGTGATGACTCTGTATTTTATGTGGCGTAGATTGTTTTAAACTTTGCATTTGTATTGGTGTTTAGTCTTTCCAAGGCACTATAATTCAGTTGCCATGTCAAATTTCACATGGTGGGAGTATAATTTGTAATGAGTATCATTTTTACATGGATGGTGTATTATTCTTTAGGGCCGCTGTGACAGAGAGTACAGACTGGGTGACTAGACAACAAAAATTTATTTTCTCTAAATTCTGGAGGGGGTACAATGAATCCCATAGAGAGTAAGGAATGCTTATGTTTATGAATTAAAAAATAGACACATTCACTATACAAATTTAATTATTCATGTAAAAAAGATAATGATTCCTTATACTGTGAAAAGTGGGAAGAAGGGTCTGATGATCAGCATACCTTTTCCCTTGCCCTATATTATATGGATGATGGAAATGTCCTTGTTAGGAAAGACAGAGATATTTATCTGTCATATTTAAATCTGTCTTCATTGCAATCTATGAGCCCCTTATTCTTCAAAATGGTAGCAGAGAATTCAGATGGGATTGTCTGAATTCGTAGTCTTCTCTGAGATCAGTGGGAATCTCAACTGTGCTTCTCCTACCTTGTATGACATGGACAACGATACCCAGTTAAAGCCTGTTGACATTTTCAGGTGCATCATAAAATTTTTTTAAAGAACAAATTTCAGCCACAATTCATAAACTGTATCCTGTAGGACATTAATTGAATTCACATAAAAGTTTTAAAGACTCCCCGTTAAACAAAACAAAGATGTTTCTATGCTGTAGCATTTCTTTGAATTTTTAATTTTCTCAAGTGAATTAACATTGGTGAATATAACACGAAATATTTCTAGCACTTGTTTGTAGAAAACTTTGTGGAAGAAATACACATTTTGAATACACATTTTGAAGCAGAAAGCATGGGAAGTCTTCCATTACTAATGTCAACCTTCCTTCTCTTTTAAACCTATGGATTTTCACTTTTATTTTTTTCATGAATTATATAAGGTCTTTAGTTGGTAGGATCTATATATGCATTGTCATGTGACTCATGGAGTGACTTAGATGTTCAGTGCTGATTCTCAGACTGTCCTATATTAAGAAAAGGATGAGCAACCTGTGATTGTAATCTCTGAAGCTGGGCAGGGATGGAGGGGCCAGGCTACATGGGGGCAGTTGCCTTCAGCAGCGGGAGCTCAGGGCCTGAAACCAGCTGGCCCCACAGAGCATGGCCATGGCCAAGAGGCTGGCAGACTGCTGCTCAGCAGAAATCTCATCAGCTCTAGGAGGTTTATGAAACTATTACTTGGGAACCAGTAATATTTTCATACAAGGGAAGTGAGTTTCAAAAGGATTTTCTAATTGACCCAATATTCAAACATCTGCTAAAACACACAACTTTGAATTTGAATACAAGGTTTGGGTTTTGCTCTGTTTTTACTCCACAGCCTGATCTCTGCTCAGATTTGGATATGAATGGACTTAGAGTCCTGGAGCTCAACTTATACCTTACTGGATATTCTTCTCTTAGTGGCTCTTATTTTTAGAGAATGGTAATATTTGTCCAGGGATTTGCCCAGGGTCATGCAGCCTTCAGTAGCTAGGTGAACACATACTTTTCCCACCCCAGGAACACTTTGGGGCCAGAGAAATATTATATGACAGTGAAGTATAATATGTGCTAGTGGGCGTTGCAATATTTTCAAATCTATCATTTATTGTTTATCAAGTTTATGACCTTAAATTTAGAAAGACTTTTCAGTCTTAGGGAACCTGAAATTTAATATAGATAAATTATATAGGGCCTACAAAACTATGATGATATAAGGTATAAATATTGTTGATGGATGAAGGATTTTGTGATATAAAGTATAAAATCTGGATTTCTTCTTCAAGGCAAGATGTACAACTTAACAATGATCAGAAGATGTGCTTAGCTCTTCAATTTCTAGCATAATTTTGACACATTCTTATTTATGTTAGAATAAGTAAATAAATTCATTGGTTGTTATCTCCACCTATTATTCAATATTATTGCTTAAAATGACACAAATATTAACTACTAGAGATTGCGGCTTTAGTATTCACTAATCAATCTTAAACTTTAATTTAATTACATTATTTCTAATTATCACTGTGCTTGGATTTCAGCTGTAGTGACTGAGAAACTGTTTATTATAACATCATGATTTCCAGCAATTTATAAGATTAGACTACTTAAATATTGTTAGCAGCAGTATTTGTAACAGCACACCAGAATGTCTCATTTGAGATCTAATTAAGGCAATCCATGAAGTAATTAATAGAAACTCACAATTTTGAGAAAGAGAGAGGAAAATCTTTCTCAGTTTGACACCTCAACGATGAAGCAATTTCATTTCTTTTCATCAAAGGAGCTTCTTCTTTTGCTTAATAAAGACCACATTAAAAAACATGAAGTTTCAAATTTATTTATTCCCTTCTGTCTTTTAATGCCTTTTCATTATGCATTATGATTTCAATCTCCAGAATCCACGGGATCGTTACAGTAAGGATGAAATAACTGGAACATCGTTTTAGACACAGGCTACAATTTGCGAGTTCAGTCAAAACAGTTGGTGTGATCGGCAGTTACTTGAAATTCATATTTAAACTGCTGTTCCCCCACACATTGGAATGAAGCAATTTGAATCCATAAATTTAGAGTTAACAATGTCATCTTAAGACTCTCTATCCTAAGTCCTTGTGTATGTACTTACAAGGAATCTGGCAAGCAACGAATTCAACAGATAGTTCTACTCCCTGTTTTTCTTAGCTGAAGTGTACCAATCCATGCCCAGCTACTTCTAATACAGAGAGCCTGAAAACGACAGTATCTTTCCCTAATTACCTCCTAAATCAACCTCCTGGGGATATGGGTAGCAGACTGAAAATAGAGAACAAGGACATTCCTGGTCGGAGCAGGGAGCCCTGGAGCACAGATCCAGATAGGAGGGCTGGATGCACTTTGGATGTTTCTGTGACGGACCTGAATGAGGGAGAATCACTGCAGCCCCCTGAGTCCCAGATCCCCATTTGGCAGATGAAGAACTTGAGCAGCAGTATTGATGGTCAATGCCACACACGCTACAACCCCTGATGGTCTGTGTGTGTGTGTGTGTGTGTGTGTGTGTGTGGTTTCTTTGTTGTCACGACTTCAGAATTATATGTACGTCATTTAGCATGGTACCAGTCCCTCTTCCAAGCACTTTCTGAACATTAATGGGGCAAATTTGTCATAACTCCCTTTTGATTTTCCAAACAGGTTGTTTACTAATAAAGAGTTCATATCCAACTCACCCATTCAAGGCACAGTTCTGTGACTGAGCACACTCATAAAGTGCTGTGTACATCCCCATAGTTGATTTTTAAAGGCATCCAGTACCTTAACGAGGAATTCTGTACACCTTGGCCCTCATCAGCACCCATTTTTTCCATCTTTTCCAGCCTTAGGAAACCACTAAAGCACTTCTGTCTCTATAGATGTGCCCATTCTGGGTGTTTGATCAGTGGAATCATACAACCTTCGCACCTGGCTCCTTTCCCTTGGCATAGTCTGTTTGGGGTTCATCAACTTTGCAGCAGGTACTATTACCTCCTTCCTTTAAATTGTGAATGATATTCTGCTGTACGGGTGCCCCCACATTTTATTTATCCACTCATCAGTTGATGGACATTTAGAATGTTCCTACTTTCTTGGCTATCATAAATCATACTGCCATTAATAATCATGTGTGAGATTGTGTCCTGAAGTTTTTTATTTATCTTGGGTATATAGGAGCAGAATTGTGGGGTCAAAGGGCTGTTTGATGTTCAGTGTGTTGAAGAAGGGACAGGCTCTTTTACAGAGAGACTGCCCCACGTGCATTTCCACCTTTAGTACTTGAGGGTTCCAACGTCCCCATCCTTGCTGACATTTGTCATCTCTTTTTGATGATAGCCTTTTTAGAGTGAAGTGACATCTCCTGCAGTTTTGATTTGAATCCTTTGATAGCTAAAAATGTTGAACATCTTAGATTTCATGTGCTTATTGGCTAATTCTATTTCTTCTTTAGTGAAATGTCCTTCCAAATCCATTGCTCATTTTAAAAATTGGTTTTGTGTCTTTTCACTATTGATCGATGTGTTAATAATACATTCTGTGTACCATTCTCTTATCAAATATGTAATTTGAAAAAAAGATTATTCCATTCTACAAGTTATCTTTTCACTTTCCTGATGGTACTTTTTGACACATAGATTTTTAAATTTTAATCTCTCTCTTAACACACACACATACACACACACACACATTTGCTGCCTATATTTTTGCTTTCATATTTAAGAAAACTTTACCCAATTTAAGCCTCCACCTGAATTTTTAATTTAAATCAATTTAGTTTAAAGCTCAGCTGAATTTTTAATTTTCACCTCTAAATGAACCAAAAAATGAAAGCCCATAACACTGAACTTGTGTCTCAGACACTCAGTTCATATTTCATTTACACAGTGACACAATATCTCATTGTAGTTTTAGTATTCAGGTAGCAAATCTTTGCCATTTTTAAATATAGTTTTTTTGAGACATTGCATTTTGCCCTTACAATATGGTACTTATAAGTGGAATGCTATTTCCTTACCCTGTGCACATTTTCCATATTATTCAAGTATTGAGATGCCCAGTGATTTACTATAGCAGCAGCTTTAAAACTACCATGGAATTTGCTACAAATTTGGGCCCTTCCATATCTATTTGTGGAACAGTGCTGCATCTAAACTTGGGCTGGCTTGATTAACCTCTTCAATGGTGATCCCAGAGGAATTACCAAGAGGGAGGAGCTCCCCCACCAGGGAACCCCCCCAGGCATCCTACCAGCATGCCTCCTGCACTCTGGGACAACATGGTGATGATGGGGTTGCAGACCTCCTCCAGCTCTTTGTACCAATGTTCAGATTCTTCCTTCTCTGCAGTCTGATTCTTATCCAGCCCGTTGATGATTCCATTACATTTGTCAAAAATCTTCTGTTTCTCCTCTTCATTGATCTTGCCTTGAATTTTCCCATCTTCTGCTGTTGCTTTCATGTTGAATGCATAGGACTCCAGCAAATTCTTGGATGATACCTGGTTCCTCTGCTTACTTTTCAGCTTCCTGGACCATGCACTCAGTGTCCTCCTTGCAACAGTGTCTATGGCAGAGAAGTTGATGATGCTATTGGTGTCAGTATCAAAAGGGACTTTAGTCTGAGGAACACCACGGGGTGCAGGAGGGAGGGATGCCTGTGAGTCCAAACTTGCCAAGCTGGTTGTTGTCCTTGGCATGAAATGCTCACCTTCCTATACCTGAATGAGCACACCAGGCTGGTTGTCGGAGTAGGTCATGGAGGTATGTGTCTGCTTGGTAGGAAGAGTGGTATTGCACTTGGTGAGGACCATCATGACTCTACCAGCAGTGCCAATACCAAGGGAAAAAGGGATGACAATCAAGAGCAGCATATCTTGAACATTTGCATCTTATCTCCGGATAAAAAGGCTGCCTGGACAGCTCTACCAGGAGCACAGCCTCCTCAGGCTTGCTGCCCTTATCAGTTCTTTTCCACTGAAGAGGTCTTGCCCAAGCTTCAGAATCTTGGGGATATGAATTGAACCACCCATCAGTACAATATCATGGATTTGTGACTTGTCTAGTTTGGCATCTTGAAGAGCTTTTCCTACAGGATCTAGGGTGCCATGGAACAGGTCAGCATTCAGCTCTTCCTACTGAGAACAAATAATGGAGGTATAAAGAGAATAAAGAGAATCAGTAGAGAAAATTGTAGAGAGAGTCAGTCAGTACTGGCCTGAGTGCTGGAGGAGAGGGTACGCTTAGCTCTTGCACATGCAGTGTGGAGATATTGGATAGCTCTTTTGTTCCCACTGATGTCCTTTTTAGGCTTGTGCTTGAACTCAGCAATAAAAGTCTCTCCTGCTAAGTGGGTGTCTTCAGCTGTGTATTTGACCTCAGAGTTTCCATCTTCAATAGTGAGGATTGACACATGGAAAATTGATGGTGATTTATGTAAATATAGAAGTATTTACATGTAAGTAATTTGAATTAACCTACCCAGAAATAACTTTCTATATTTTAATATGTTTTTCTTTTAGAAGCTTTGGATTCACTGTAAGTCCCTAAGATAATGCAGGGAATTTCCATGTACCTCACTCCCAGTTCTCTCTGTTGTTAACAACTTACATCAGAATGTGCCTTTACCATGGTTATGAACCAATTAGGATATATCATATTAACTGACATCCATACATTCTTTGTACTTCCTGAGTTTCAATTCAACATCCCTTTTTTTCTTCCAGGATCCCAAGTAATTTTTAGTTACCATGTCTTCTTGAGTGGTTCTTGGTTGTGTCAGTTTCTCAGGTTTTTATTGGTTTTGATGACCTTGGCAGTTTAAAAAAATATTGGTCAGGTATCTTGTTGAATTCATATAGAGTGAATAAAATGATCTCCATCTGGCATTTTCCTGATGCTTTTCTCATGATTAGAATGAAGTTCTAAGACTACATTTTAACCAGTAGTATGGGATTATAATCCAGGATTTAAAATAAATAGCCATAAATCTATATTGATATAAAAATGATTAGATAATTTAAAAATTCAGGAAAAACAGACAAGTGTCTTGTGCAGAACAATTGTAAATTTTTGTAGATATTCTGCCCTTGAGGTGGAATGTAATTCTCACTCTCTCGGAGTGTGGACCATGCACAGGGTGGATATCGATTCTTCCCCAGTCAGACCTTCAGATGAGAATGTATCCCAGCCAACAGCTTGACAGCAGCCAGTGAGGCACTGTGCAGAGGGCCCAGCTATTTCAGACCCTGTGACCTGTCCTTCAGAAAATGCTAGACCTCTGGGTGTTTCTGCAGACCTCTAAGTTATTGGTAACTTGTTACAAAGAACAAAAACTCAATACAATTGATAACAGAATGGTTATGAAATATTCTCTCTGAGAAAGTAAAAAGTGAAGTTTAAAGGAAAAAATCAGAGATCCAATTAGACCTTTATGTTGTGAGATTATTGTTTATATTCAGAGGAGAACAAAAGTAGTTGTAATATACATTAAATCTACCTATCTCAAGGGGTAATCTTATCTATGTGATATAGTTCTGTGAATGATTATGATGTCTTTCCTGGCATATTGGAAGGACCATGCTATAGGTCCCAGGTAGGTAGAACTTAAGACAGTTGTTATGCAGGTTTTCCACATTCTTCCACTTTCTGTATTGTAACTGGATCTACTTGTGACTCAGGAGTGAGACCAGCTGATGAATTTTGTACAGCGAGGGGTTAGCAGGCAGGACCTGGTTCACTTCTGGGCTGCAGCATTTAATTTAACTTTCTGTTTCAAGGTTTCTTGCCCACTGTGTTATAAGCAACAGTGAACTTAGAGATGGTCCCTGCTAAGGCATTCTGGATTCTGGAAACAAAAATTGTGAAGAGCAGGCCTCTGCTCTCAGCTTAAGAAGGACATGTCACATGAAAGGGAAATACATTTTCATTGTTTTAATTCATTAAAGTTTTAGATTTTATTATAGCATAACAAACTCATCCTGTTTCATATAAGGCTCTGATGTCCACTTCAAAATTTACTAAATGTATAAACTTTAGCAAATTGCTCACATTCTCTGGTTGTTTCTACAGTTATACAGTGTGGAGGTGGGGTAAGAATATGTAGCTCTTCAGGTTATTAGGGTAAATGTGATAAGTCATTTTTTTTTAGTATAATGTCTTCCAGGTTCATCCATTGTCATTGAAAGTGACAATGAGTGTTTTCATTCTCCACTCATCCATGAATAGGTTGCTTAGATTGATTCTGTGCCTTATCTGTTGTAAGCATAGGGCTTCAGATATGCCTTCAAAATATAGATTTCGATTCCTTTGGATATATACCTGGCAGTGAGGGAATGGACATTATTAACTAGCTGTCAAAATTGTGAGAATAACTAGTTATTCTTCTTCCTAAGCCACAGTTCCCTCTATTTTAAAATATGAACATCATATAAGACATTTGACAGAGGTTGTTTTAAGAAATAAATAAAATTTTAAGAGGTAAAGAGGCAAGTAAAGAGCAGACACATACTAAGTGCTTAATCTTTGTGAGTTATTTTTTTCCTTTTATTTTTTAAATTGATTTTATTTTTTAAATACATGACAGTGGAATGCATCACAAGTCTTATTACACATATAGAATACAATTTTTCATATCTTTGTTTATATAGAAAGTATGTTCACACCAATTCATGTCTCCATACATGTACTTTGGATAATGATGTCTGTCATATTCTACCATCATTGCTAACCCCCTGCTCCTTCTTTTGCCCTCCCACCTATCTCCCCTGTCCAGAGTTCATCTATTACTCCCATGCTCTCCCTCCAAACTCCACTATAAATCAGCCTCCTTATATCAGAGAAAATATTTGGCATTTATTTCTTGGGGATTGGCTAACTTCACTTAGCATTATCTTCACCAACTCTATCCATTTACCTGCAAATGCCATGATATTATTCTCTTTTATTGCTGAGTAATATTCCATTGTGTATATATGCCACAGTTTTTTCATCCATTCACCTATCGAAGGGCATCTAGGTTGGTTCCACAGGTTAGCTATTATGAATTGTGCTGCTATAAACATTGATGTGGCTGTGTCCCCATAGTATGCTGTATTTTTAAGTCCTTTGGGTATAGACCGAGGAGAGGGATAGCTACTAGATTGGCAAAGGGGTCTCTAAATAGGGTAGTAGTCAGTAATCAGGTCCTGGGACACTCAGAGCCAGTTTTACAGATGCCAGGGGCCCTAGGGATTGCAGGAAGGAGGTTGTCTAGCCCCCTGCACCTCTCTTCTTGCCACAGACTGGTTTCTTGGGCTGCTCCCTTGAATGTGGGGTGGGTGTCCTGGGCACGATGCTGCAGGCTGTGGGTCAGGGTTCCGTTTTTGTCCTCAATCTGGCCATTGTCCTTGTGTAGTTTAAAAGCCCTCATCCCACTGTCATAGTGACAATCCTAAGACAAAAATGATGGTGGAAGTTTCTCTGCCTGTAATCCTTTGATGATGCCCACGTCCCCAGGATAAGTTCACAGGCCTGGGCATGTCACTGAAGGTATCCTGTGGTCCTGCTCCTTCCTGTGCTGCCAGCTCCATCCCTGCAGGCTGTGGGCTTTGTCCTGGAGCAGGAACCATCATTTCCATCTCCACTGCTGTCTGGGGTGTTGCCGTCTGGCTGGGCACAAATCACGAGCCACTGAAGCAGGAACGAACTTTATTTCTGAACTCCACCAGCACACTCCACACACGCTCCCCGGGGAACTCACCCGAACGCCACGCGGCTCCTGCAGGAACCAACAAGCAGAAATCCCTCTTCCAGAAATCCCTCCTCCTGCACTTCCCAAACCAATGGGAACTCTCTGGGAATCCCCATGAGAACTCCAAAGTAGCAGGCCGAGGCGGACAGTAAAGGTCTAATATACAACCGAATCAATCCAGCATCATTTTAATGGCTTGCCTCTCAACAAATACTATTGGCAAAATGCCAGGGGCCATTGTGACTCGGCTGTGGCTCTCAGCATCTCCCCCCTTCTGTTTAATTAAACAACAAGCATGTGGCTTAGGGACCGTGCCTGTTAGGTTGTCCAATACACATATGGTTCTTACCCGTCATCAGATGAGCTGACCTCTAGGCCTCAGCCTCCTCTCTTAGGTTGGTACCACTGCAATTGGATCTTACCTGTCACTGACTACCGGTCCAGCATACATCCATACTTGTGGATAGGCCTATGTACCAGTGGGGGGGTGAGGTTCTTTGCCTCACCTCTGTTGGCCCCCAAATTTTAGCTGGACGATCATGACAAGCAGAAGGGAGGAAGATACACCAAGCCAATTGACGGCTCCTTTTGGAAAAATTGTACCACCGATGACATCATCAGCAAAAATACCCCAACACTACCACAAGTCGCTGCACCAACAGATAGTTCACAATGCATACAGGTGAGCTCACAATGTGTCCAGGCAAGTTCTGCAAGCAGTTCAGTGATGGCTATTGTAGAAGCTGTAGATTGGTTTTATCTTTGACTTCACCAGCACTGGGATGAAGATAGGAATTCTGGCAATAATGGCTAAAGAAAAAATTATGTAACATTACAGAAGGCACTAAAAGAAAACAATTTTCTTAACAATTTACATTATCTTTAAGAGAATTATTAAATATAATGAAAAGGAAAGGTGAAAGTAAACAAACAGATCTGTTAACCTTCTTTTGTGTTCACATATTAAAACAATCTTTAACAGCTGTTTACCCAATTAAATTAAACCATTTAAATCACGTGAATTAAAAAAAAATATTTGGATCCATTTTATCATGAGCGCTCATCATATATGATATATGGACATACATACATTCAAACATATAACACAAAACACAAGTGTGCACACATAATATAATACATACAACACATAACATTATAGTAAAGGCCTTATAACTTTTTACAGGTGAAATCTCCATTGCAATGTTTAAAAACTCTATAGTCAAAAAATAGAACTGATCAGCAAAACATTAACCTAGGTCTGTATGAGCTCAAAAAACAAAATAGAACTTCATGATATGGCAAAGGGCAATAATAAAATAGATATTGAAAAAAGCATCCTGGTTCTGTTGCAGATGTAAGAATAGCCAAACTGGAGTTTTGGATATCAGTTGTTATGGATTTGAGCCAAATCATCTTCTTTTTGGTCTGTAGAAATCGCTTTAGTTAATCTTTCTGGAATCCAAATCGGCTGCTGTTCTCCCTGTGGAAACACATAAACAGACTCCCGACTCCAGACAATCACTGGGTCAGGACCTTGGTTAATCTCTCTGGAATCCAAATCGGCTGCTGTTCTCCCTGTGGAAACACACAAACAGACCCCCGACTCCAGACAATTACTGGGTCAGGACCTTTCCATTGTCCTGTTAGAATATCCTTCCAAAGTACCTTGGGCTTATGTACATTTTTTGGACACATATGCCTTTCCGCAGCACTAAGTCCTGATGAATCCAAATTTAAAAAGTTTAGAGTAAAAAGGGTTATTTTAAGTTTATCTTTGGGGAATATATACCCCTTCCCAATTCCTTCTTTTTGCTTTAATAAGTACATTTTAATAGTTTGATGAGCTCTTTCAACTATGCCTTGTCCCTGTGGATTGTATGGGATTCCTGTTATATGAGTAATGCCAAATGTTGAGCAAAATTGTTTAAAAGAGGTAGAAGTATAACCAGGGGCATTATCTGTTTTTAACTGTTTTGGAACACCCACAGTGGCAAAATTTTGTAAGCAATGAGCTATAACATCTTTAGTTTTTTCTCCGGCATGAAGGGAGCCCATCAAAAATCCAGAAGAAGTATCAACTGTAACATGCAAATATTTTAATTTTCCAAATTCTGGCAAGTGTGTGACGTCCATCTGCCAAATATGGTTAGGTATCAATCCTCTAGGATTGACTCCAAGATTAACTTGTGGTAAAAAGGTCACACAATTTTGACATTGTTTTATTATTTGTCTAGCTTGTTCCTTAGTTATTTTAAAACGCTTTTGTAAAGTATTAGCATTGACATGGAACTTTTTATGAAAATTTATAGCTTCTTCTAGTGTAGAGAAAATATGTATGTCATGTGTAGTTTTATCTGCTAAATCATTGCCCAAACTAAGGGCTCCAGGCAATCCTGTATGTGCCCTGATATGTCCTATAAAGAATGGATCTTTTCTGTCCCAGATTAGACTTTGTATAGTGGAAAGCAAAGAGAAAACAGTAGAAGAAGGGGAAATCCTACCAGCATCTTCAAGAGATACTATAGCATTAACTACATACTGACTATCAGAAAATAAATTAAATACAGAATCTTTAAACATCACAAAAGCTTGTAAAACTGCATTAAGCTCTACCTTTTGAGCTGATTGTTTGGGTACTAAAAATGTAAAAGTTTGATCAGGGGTAACTACTGCTGCTGTACCATTATTTGACCCATCAGTGAATATATTTGGAGCATTCATGATAGGTGTTTTTCTTGTCATTTTTGGAAAAACTACAGGATGTGAAGACCAAAAAGACAATAAAGGATTAGATGGTAAGTGATTATCAAATGAAACATAAGATTTACACATGATTATCGCCCAAGTATTTAACTCATTAGCTAACTCATCAATTTGATCCATAGTATATGGAGTAATAATTTAATTGGGAGAAATTCCAAACACTCCCTTTGCTGCTTTTATTCCTTTGAGTGTTAATTGTCCTACAGCCTCAGGATACCTAATAAGAATAGTGTTAGGAGAATAAGATAAATGTATCCACAATAATGGACCTTCTTGCCAAAATACTCCTGTAGGAATATTTTTTGTTGGTATTACAATAAATAATAAAGGCAAACTTATATCAATTCTATCCAAATGCATATTTTCCATATATGTTTCAATAGTTTTTAATGCCTTTCTTGCTTCAGGTGTTAACATTCGGGGTGAATTTGGATCTGATGGACCTTTTCGGATATCAAATAAAGGTCCCAACTCTCCTGTTGGTATGCCTAGATAAGGCCTTACCCAATTTATGTCTCCTAATAACTTTTGAAAGTCGTTAAGTGATTTGAGTTGATCTACTCGTATTTGAATTTTTGGTGGACGGACCATGGTTGAGGATAATAGAATTCCTAAATAATTAATTGGAACATTTAATTGTACTTTATCTATTGCTATCTCTAGATTATAATTTTTTAATAAATTTGTAAGTGTGGCATAACATTCTAGCAATGTGTTTTTATCTTTATGTGCTAATAATACATCATCCATATAGTGAAATATTTGTAGTTCAGGATTTTGATTTCTAAGTGGCTGGATTGCTTTGTTAACATAAATTTGACACACAGTTGGGCTGTTAGCCATCCCTTGAGGGAGTACTTTCCATTCATATCTCTGATTCAGGACCTTCATGACTTAGTGCAGGGATAGTAAATGCAAAACGTGGACTATCCTCAGGATGAATTGGAATTGAAAAAAAAAACAATCTTTAATATCTATAGCTAAAACATACCAGGTTTTTGGCAAAGCAGACAACTGAGGAATCCCTGATTGAGCAGGTCCCATAATAACCATCTCATTATTAATGGCTCTTAATAATCTCCATTTACCAGACTTCTTTTTAATGACAAAAATGGGAGTATTATAGGGAAATATGGAAGATTGTATATGTCCCTCCACTAATTGTTGTTTGACCAGGTCATGGGCTGCTTGTATCTTTTCTTTAGTCAGGGGCCACTGAGGAACACATACTGGTCTTGATCTATTTGTATTGGAGCTGCTATACCTTGTTCTTGTTCTCCTAATCTTTTTTCTTTCCTAAAAACCTTGCTTAGCCCTAATAGTGGGTGCATTTGGATTGATATTATTTGTTAATGTCAAACCTAATTGATCTAGGATATCTCGTCCCCATAAATTTATAGGAAGATGATCCAATACATATGGTTGAATAGTTCCTTCACATCCTTCAGGATCCTTCCAATCTAATACCATTGCACTTCTATGGGGATTATTTGCCACTCCTAGGCCTTGAAGCGTTTGAGTGGCCTGCTGTAATGGCCAATGTTTTGGCCATTCTTGA
>NW_025999927.1:5695102-5813261 GCF_001458135.2 Marmota marmota marmota
GATAGCTGTTTCTCCTCTAAGCTTTCTTCCTTTAAATTTTCTTCCTCCATCTGACTACCTCGAGAGACCTTCTATTTTGCTTGATCTAACATGTTTTCTACCATAGTCTGGACCTCTAACAATTTACTTAACACTCTTTCAGTTTGTTTTTTACTAATTTCTTATCTACTATAAAGATAATACAACCCAACAAGATAACACAAAACAAAACCGAAACAGAATGAAACAAAAACGGGACAAAAAATCGTTGTATCAACTTTCCTATTTTCTTGACATGTGCATTTGTGGTCTATTTCTATCTCTTCCTCAGGGGCAAACAACTTCAAACCTTGAGCCAACCATTTTTCCCAGTTTGCCTGAGAAAGTTCTAGGGATAGGCAGCTTGAAACAAAAACAAAACAAATCAAAACAAGAACACATTGTTTTTGAAATGGTCACCCATTCTCTCGCCTTCCCTTAGGGGCGAACAATTTCACTTACCTCCGAGTTTCAGGCATTCCCTGTATGGGCCGCCAAATGCCGCAGTCTGTCTGGGAACAAATCACGAGCCAATGAAGCAGGAACAAACTTTATTTCTGAACTCCACCAGCACCCTCCACACACGCTCCCCGGGAACTCTCCCGAACGCCACGCGGCTCCTCCAGGAACCAACAAGCGGAAATCCCTCTTCTAGAAATCCCTTTTCCCGCACTTCCCCAACCAATGGGAACTCTCCGGGAATCCCCACATGAACTCCAAAGTAGCAGGCCGAGGCGGACAGTAAAGGTCTAATATACAACTGAATCAATCCAGCATCATCTTAATGGCTCGCCTCTCAACCAATACTACTGGCAAAATGCCAGGGGCCATTTCGACTCGGCTGTGGCTCTCAGCACTGGGGCTGCTTCTCGGCCCTGCGAATGGTTGTCTCTGCAGGGATCAGCTCCATCCCAAGTCCACTTCTGTCTCCCTCCCTGCAGCCTCCAATTGGCCATCACACTCTTTGGAGGCCTTCGCTGAAGCCATGAGGCTCCTCATCCATATTCCCCATTCACCATGTGGCCAGTTCTCCCCCAGTACTGACCACTTCACATAGGGCCACATCATCCTAGGTGCCTCTCCATTCCAGATGGGAGCTTCCCACAGGCAAAACCTGCTGTGTGTCCTCCTACCCAGGGCTTCCAGCAGGTGCCTGCACATCTCTAATGTTCATCACTGAGTGACAGGGATTAGGACCGACATTTTCTGACTCCTTTTTGAAAGTCCTTTCCAATACATTGCATCTTATGAAAATGTGACATTAAAAATGAATTCTGCAAGATAAATTCAAGTGGTCAAGTGGAACCAAATATGATTAAGGCATTTTCAATCTGTCCTTCCTGACATTTCAGGAAATGTCTGTATTCTGAGGTTAAATATGAATCCAGCCAATTCGAAGGCAAACGCTGTTCTCTGCCTGACAGTCAAAATAGGAGAAAGGGGCCCTTTCTGAGCATGTGTTTGTGTCCTGGGATGGAAAAACACCTGACAGTTTTCTGATTTAAGACTTCTGTAATGAGAAACTTGGTGCACCAAGAAAAGAGCCAACCTAAGGCAGAGAGAAAAAGCAAATCTCAAAGATAAAGCTAGTGGAAAAGACCAGATTCAGTGGACTTTAATTTCTGAACCTCAAATATTTGAGAATGGTGCAGATGTGTGCACAGTTTGGGAACTTGTGTGCTTCCAGACTCTCGCAATCTAGGCTGAAAGCGTGTGTGGTCTTGCAACAAGAAAGAGGAACAGCAAAATTGCAGGAGTCACAATACAAATAAAAATAGGGCATGGAGGGGTTTGAAGTAGCACACACCCCTGCCTCAGGCACTTACCAGTGTGGAGGTAAGATCAGGCTGAATCTGTTTAGGAGTATATGTTAATTGTAGTTCAGAATCCTTGATTGACTGATGGTGTGTAAAGTTATCTATTAGATAATAGATAAATTCATCTATTTAGATAATAGATAAATGGGCTTAATTGCTGATGTTCTAGGAGAAATGTGTGTTGAATTTGTAAAGACAGATCTTCAAAGACTTTGTAACAAGGTAGATCTACGAAGTCTTGGTCAGGGAATGAATTCCAAGGAGTCTGTGTTGAGCAGGAGTGAGCACCCAATGGCTGACAGCTTCTCTTGTGTTGGGTGCTTTTTATTTGAAGCCTCATTACTTTTATATCATTAGTTATCAAGAGCACTTCATCCTCATTTACTTAATCAGTTACCTAATTAATATTTGTGTAATATTTTTAACAATTGAAGCAAATTGGGAGATGGGAGGGGATGACAGATGTCCATGTACATAACTGGGAATGTACCAATTAAGCCAATCCAATTGGACCAACTGGATAAAACGTTAACCGATTCAGGGGTGGATTTAATGTTTTGTTTTTCTTTGGTTTGCTTTGCACCCTACAGCTGGAATGCAGTGTGAAGAAAAATTCAGTGTCTGTAAATAAATCCTAGGGTTAATCATGACCTTTTCCTGTTGCTCTGTGAAGTTGAGCACCATTGGGATGTAATATTTCATGAATCTGGAGCAAAAGAACAGACAGGTCATTTATTTTCCCAAGATATGTTCTAGCCTGGTATTGCATATGTTTCTAACATTGCCCGAGCACATGCTTATATATCATTATGCACCAAGAGCTCAGTTTGTTGGGAATGTTTTAGACTCTGATTTTGTTCAGTCCTTATGCAAACTTTGTTCTACTTTGGAGACAAAGGATGACCTTGGTTTCAAATGGACAGATATGGACTCCATGGATTTCAAAAATACTTCATTTCACCAAGTATAAAGACAAGGAAGGCAAATTGTGATCTGTGCTCCTGCTTGCCCCTCTCTCCGTGTGGCAGATGGGACCACTGGACAGCCAAGGCCTTTCCAATGAGGACTGACATGGCTTTGCAAATCTCCGTGTGGTTTTCCAGGGAGCACCAGATGGCCAACTTGGCCACACCTCTTCCTGTTCTTTGTCTACTCACAATTTTATATTATGTGAGACCTGCCTATAGAAAGTTGTTCAAGTCCTTTGTATCTCTTATTGTTTCTCGACTAGGTCTTGAAGATAGAGTCTGAACATGGTGAATGGGAGAGGGTGTGCTTTCTGGGACTTATATAATACATAATATAATACAAAGGGAGAAATAGACCACCAAAGGCTGAGGTCACCTCCAGCCTCACAACATGAGGACAGTCCTAGCTTCCAAACTACCTCTCCTCCAGTCCCACTCATGGGCTTTGGAGGAGGCACGGAGGTGTGCATGGAGGGCACAGGGAGGTGTGCGTGGAGGGTGCAGCACACAGCCCTTGAGGAGCATTGGCTGAATGAGAACCAGTGCTCTGACTTTCTTCCCCTAACCTCTTGTCTGTGCCAATAGCCCGCAGGGGACTAAGTGGTCAAAAATGGGTGATCTCCATGTTTCATATTCTGCACCACCTTAGCCTGTAGGTGAGCCAGAGTGAGCCCTGGCCACCAGCTGGCAGAACCCTGGCAGCAACCCCAGCTCGAGGATCTGCTTTATCTGCACAACCCATTGCCTGAACTTCGCCAGACCCCCTATGTATTCATCTGCTTGTCCCTGCCTGCCTCTTGTCTCTGGGTCTCAGCTGCCCCTTCTCTGCATGGCCTGCTGCTTCCAGTCATGGCTTCCCCTGACCCCTCAGTCTCTGCTTGGTGAACAGGCAAGCAGTTTTGGGGAGCCCCTTTACCTCACCAGCATCTACCCCAAACCTTCCATCCCTTCCACAGAAGAATTCTTCACAAACTTGTCGCGAGGGGCAAAGGTGTGACTCATACAGTCCAGGGGGAGAAATAAAGAATGTCCACGCGCTTCTGCCCTTTTCAATGCTTTATTCACTCAAACTACTCTACAATTCCACTCTATAGGTTCTTAATCAAGAAAACTACAATCCTTAATGCTGGGCACTGCAATAGACATAAACAATCCACAGCAAACAATTCTAGGTTAATCCTAAGCACTGCAGACACACTTGATCATGACAGGCTCATGACAGACATTCCCTCTTCTTGCTAAGCTCAAGTGTCCAATCTAAAGTCTCAAGCCCTAGGCTTTAAGTCCAGCAGATGCACACTCAGAATGAGGTGATCAGGTCAGGAACAGATGGAGGTCCCTCCTGGGGTGCAGCTGATGGCTGGTTGAGGAGAGGGTCATAGGGAGAAGTTGTGGCTCTCCCCAGGGTGAAGATGTGGCTGTAGAGTTTGAGAGCAGTCAGGAAGATGCAGAGGATCAGCAGACGATAAGAAGAGTTGAGATGTCAGTCCACGTCCTCATCAGGCTCTCAGCATGAGGGCATCAGTGTCGGCTGGCTGAATGTCTGTTCATTTGCTCCATCATTTATACTAAATTTTGGGGCTTCTGACCACCCTTTTAATCCTTATCAGCTGCCACTGGGTTTCTCAGTGATGTCATTTGCCCTGAGGTTAAAGCATCTGGTCTGGTGGTCTCCACCTTGATTTTTTTGCCAGGACAACATGACAGACTTCACTCTGAGTTTTTCAGGGTGGGGAGAATTGACTTGTTTATGTCAGGACTATGCCTGATGAGCATACTGGAGGGCTCCGTAGGCACCTGGTGAGACTGCAGGTTTCAAAGTGAAGTTTTAAAATGGAGTTGCTTAGGCTCAGGCCTAAAGCCATCCTTACAAAACTAAAGGTTGTTTTTTTTTTTTTCTTCCCTTTGTCAGAACAAGAACAAAAAACCCCTTCTCAGGTCCTCTTTCCTCTGTGGTGCCCTCATTTGTCAAGGAACGAATGTGGCAATTGCAGCTACTCCATCAACATGAGAGGAGTCATTTGCAGGATACAACCCCATTGTTATCTTTAGAACTCACCAGAGGGGCACATGCTTTTCAAAAGTGGCTTTCTGAAGAAAACTCCTGTACTTTTACAAACCAGTTCATACTTTATATAGATTTCCTTCGTCTCTGACCTAATGTCCTCTGTCTGCTCCCAGATCTGATCCTGGGTACCACATCCAGTTATTACCAGGACCCCTCAGTTTCACAGGGTCTCCCTGGAATTGATGACTTCACCAGTTTTGAGGAGCAGGGGTCAGTATTTTGTAGCTTGTGCCTTGTGGGACTTTTTCTGGTGTTTTCATCATGGTTGGACTGAGACTCTGATGTTCAGGAGGAAGATGGCAAATGCAAGCGCTATTTTCTTCACATTACATGCAGGGTACACAGCCACATGGCTTCTGGGTGTGGATGTTGTCCTTGCTCACCTGGCCCAGGTGGTACTTCTTAGTGTTCCCCATTGCAGTTATTATCTGCCCACCCCTTCCATGCCATGCTCTGCTACAGGAAGCACTGCACATGGACTGGTAAGGGGTGAGGACTTGGGCTGCACCTCCTGGAGCCCAGGCACCTGCACACATTTTCAGAATTGTGCAACAGAGATTTGTCTTCTTCTCTACTTGTTCATTTATAAATCATTTTTAACATCTATATGCATTAATGGATATTTATTTATTTTTCTTTTCTTTTTTTTTTTTGGCAACTGAACCCAAGGATACTTTACCACTGAGCTATATCCCCAGCCCTTTTTATTCTTTGAGACCTAAGTTACCCAGGCTGACCATGAACTTGTGATCCTCCTGTTTATGCCTCCCAAGTCACTGAGCCTGGTGATTCATGGATATTTATCTTATATGTTGGGTTATTATCCAGTACCACTGCATTTTTTTTAATCACTCAAAGTGTTCCAGCTTTAGTGGATTGGGTCTTGCTAAATCACCCTGAACTTCAATCCTCCTGTCTCAACTTTCCAAGTAGCTAGGATACAGGCATGGGCAACTATGCCTCGTAGGGTTTGTTTTATAAAACACAAAAACTTACCTCTTGGAAGGAATTTCATGTTCTGTGATGATGGGAGGGAAGATGTCTACTTTGTGTAGTGATTTGGGCTTTCCATAGTGATCATCATGAACTGTGCAAAATCTCAGTGCTTCAAATCCTCCTGTTGTCTAACCCTTGGGGGTCTGATACTATGGCTTCATTGGAGTAGAGGAAAAAAAAAACACCTCTGAAGGATTTTAGGCAGACACCAGTGGCTCAGGAGGAGGTAGTAAGGGCTGCACAAGGCAGACACACCATTCTTCACCCTTCCAGAACCAGATGCTTAACACAGTCAATGTCTGTTATTTAACACCAAAGATGCCATATCCAGACAGCTCCAGATATTGATCTCAATGTATGGAATAATAAACACATTCTATTACGAACATTCAGTTAGGCTGCCAATGCCCAGAGTACAATGCCTGGCGATACAGTACACATTTAATAAATATTTATTAGGATAATTACGGATATTTTGAATATCTTGTTCATTTTATGATGTATTTATGATTGCTTAAATATCTTAACTACCATTAATCCCAGTTTTTGTGGGTTTCAGTTCTGACATTGCTTTCCCCTGTATCAACTCTTCCAGTCCCTCCTGGTAGGCATTTGATGATTGCTTTGACTTGAGTGCAACTATGTAAAAATTACATTCAGCAGAAAATCTATGAAAGGAAAACCAGAGCTGTCACTTTTCTGGATGCTGAAATGGCAGGTGATTTTCAAGTTCATTCTTCTTTATATGTATTTTCAAGTTTTCTGTGATAAGTATTCATTATTTTGTTAATGATTAAATAGGCTTTGTTTTTTTTAAATGAAATGCTTCTATTGTTGATATATTTAGTCAATTATATAAATTCTATTCCCTATTTTGGTTAAAACTTAAAAACTTAAAACATTCTAACTGGAAAAGTTTAGGTTAATCACAAAAAAAGTCATAATCATTAACAGATCTTCATTCCCAATTCCTGCTCATGTCCGAAGCCGGCGGTGGGAATGCAGTTTCCCTCGGTGGAATGGGCTGGCTGAGAAATAAAAGCTAAGAGAAATAAAATAGCGATAAATCACAGAACGCAGAAAGTAATTTCAATTGTGGGGGCAGGACTGGCAAGCTGATTGGATGGATTAAGCTTAGACTCTGGCAAAATGGAGCCTGTGCCTGGTTTATTTGTATCGAGCATCATCAAAGAGATTCTTCAAACAAGGTTAAAGGTGGACTGTTCAATTCCTAATGGGTGACGCCCATCTCTGGAGCTATAATGAGGAACCTTCCTAGCAGGGCCAAGAGAAAGGTCACATGCATTGGGCAATCTAATGCCCTGGGAGAGCCATGGATAGTTCAATGGCAGACCTAACTCCCCTGGCTTCAGGTGGAGAGAAGATACTCATGTATTTCACAGATAGCTTCCTGCACCCAATAAAACGGCTTTCTTCAAAACAAAGAATACAAGGATTTTATATCTTGGTCTCTGGTAACAGCTGCAGAAACTCTCCCAGAGACTAGGGATCCTTCTCTAATGAGTGGTGGCTACTAAGATGAAAACATATCACCCTGTCCTCTGCCATGGCACCTGGTTAATTGCAGGAGAGCTTCCTTCCTGGCGGGTTCCATGGGAATCTCGCCCTCCAGCGGCCATCAGGCTGGGGTCAGGCACCCTTGCTCTTTGAGGCATGTGCCTTTGATTCTCTCATTTCTGGCTGAGTTACTAAAAGCCAGACATGGTGTGGGAATGGATTTGGGAGCCGACTCAGGAAGCGAGATCGCTTGGTATGCAGCAGGTGTGCTGAGGTTTTCCTTTGAAGTTTGTTCAAGGGAAAGGTTTTGCTTTTCAACAACAGAGGGATGATTCTCCTGGACTGAGCTTGGAGTTTATCAATTTGTGGAGGTCAGTCCAGAGCAAAACCACAAAGCATCCCGCTCAGCACGCACGTGAGACCTTTGTCATGCCGGCACTCTGTCCTGAGGAGATCTGGGCGGTGGAGAGTGGGTGTAAAGGAAGGGATAATCAAAGTCACAATCGACTTGGCTAGCGGAACGCACACTGTACCCTGCTCTTTATTTCATAAGACAAAGTTTTATTTATCAAGGTATTTATCACCCTCTCACCTGCAGGTGTTTCTGATGCTAGTAATGATGGTGATGGTGGTGATGGTGGTGATGATGGTGATGTTTTCTCTAAATAATAAGCAGCCCTGTTTCGGGAACATTTTCATACCTCATGCCTCAGGCCACATAAGATGGAACCAAATTAGCAATAACTTACTATTTTGACATTTACCCCCACTAAGAGTTGCCAAATCCCCTGCAACATCTACATATAGTTTTGTGACTCTGAGTAGGTTTTGAGGGTGCTCAGGAGCTGGCCTTGCTGAGGTCCCAGTATGACCATCAGTGCATCTGCACACTTTGTCCCTATTCCTGTTTCCTCAGTTCCCACAGCCAGCTCCACTACAGGTGCATCGAAGCCACTCATTCTGCATCCAGAGTCACTGAGGTGGGGCTGTGCTTCACAGTATAACTCTGACCCCAACACCCATTGACTTGGCACCCTGGTGCAAAGGCCAGCACCCCAAAGTCTCACAAGAGAAACTTGTGTCTTAGTTTGCATTTCCTGCCCCTTTCCTCCCTTTGAAGCAGCTGGTAGAGTCTGACAATTGATTTCCAAGACAGACCTGGGAACCTGTGGGTGGCTGCTCCATCCACTCCATTCCCTCAAGGGCTCAGCTCCCTCCTATCAGGACCCCTTCTTCAGGGCCACCCCAGTCCTCCAGCATCAACCCCTCTGACACAGGCCATGGATCCCTTCCTAAGAGAGCTCTGCATGATTCGTGTCTGTGAGCCCTCTTGCCTGAGTGGCCCAGGGTTTATGCCCGAGAGCATTCCTTTAGTCTTTTTATTAATTATTCACGCCCATGAGCATAAACAATCTCTCAACTCTCTGAGTTTCTATTCCCTCATTTGTAAACAGAACAGAACTAGCACCCTGGGGGAGTTATAAAATGACACAATGTGACAAAAACAACATTTAAAGCCCAGCTCTATCATAGCAAGAGTGTGATTCAATGATGGATTAGAATCAGGCGACTGAGCAAGCTGAGAATCTTCTGGAGGAATGCACAGAAGATGGGAAGCTCTCCTTCAAAATGAAGACCGTGTTAGGTTCTCCACATCCCTCCCTGCCTGGAAATTCCCTCCCTCAGGTGAAAAATGGTCTTGGAAAGGGAACAGTTCAAATGTTTTGAGGAAAGGAGAAGTGACCCTTTCCTACTCATGAAGTGACAGGGGGCTGGCATCAGTCTGAGGTCTGTAGAAATCCTTCCAACTGTCCCCACCAGGCTTAGAGAATTCTGCCGAATGTTGTGGGTCTATGAATGACAGTATTAGTGCCTGCTCACCAGGACTCCATGCCTCCAGGTTTCCTGGCCTGGACAGGTGGGGAAATATCACTGGGTGGGGAGCAGTGAGCCTATCTACAGCCTTGAGTGTCCAGAGATCTCAAGGTCTCCATGCACACTTGCGTTTCAGAAATATCCAGGCCAACTGCGAAAGGAAACGTGGGCTGAGGTCAGCACGCCAAACACAGTGTCGCACGGTGGTGCTGTCAAGCCTCCATCTCTCTCTCCCAAGATACTGGAAGCTTGAGAAAAAGACACTCATCTTCCTCCTCTCTTGCTTCTCTCCAGGTGCAGCCCACGGTCTGAACACATGATCTGTCCAGAGAAAGATACAAACACCATGTCACACAACTCTGGCCTCATTTCACGAGCTGGTTTTGCTGTTGTCTGTTCCCAGCAGCTACTAGGGCCTGCTGCCTGGTCATCTGTGACACCTGCCTGTGGCTCACAGAGTGAATGGCAGGATGGCCCTGAGAGTTCTCCCCATGAATGTCCTGGTGACCTTGGTGGACTCATGCTGTGATGAGCACCTCATAGATTTCTCCTTCCTGGATTTTGTCCAATTGACTTCATTTAGTTCACCAAGGTGGCTATATCTGTATGGAGGTTTCGCCATATTTTTCCCCATGTGAATTCTAGGAGGACTGGAGACTCATAAACAGGCCCTTCATTCTGTGCAACTGAGTCAGGTCAGAGCCTCGTTTATTGAGGGCTTTGTCCTGACACTTTCTGTTACATGGAACTCTTGGACAGGCAGGTGAGCTGCTCAGACGCTGGCTCCAACACTGTGGGTTCCCAGCTCACAGGCTGTTGGAGAGAACAATATTCGATGGATCAGACAAGCTCAGGATCTCAATTTGGGGAGTTTGACTGAATTGGAATAAGCTCTGTGGTTATGAGGAGACAGGTACAACATGCTATGCCGTACTTGCAAGAACAGCCAGAGAAGAAGGTGGATATAGGTGAGGAATTCTAATTATAGGCTACGAGTGAAGAAACCTTTCAGTATTCAGGCAGACCATACAAAGATCGTTTTTAAAAAAATTTATTGAAGAAGCATACCAAAATCTAGCCTAGGAAAACCATGCTTGCAGAGAAAGCAATTATGAGTCCTTAATATAGGAACATCTTCTTAGCTTCTACTAAAAGCAAAGGCAATGCTAACTTTCAAAAGTGTTTACTGTGAACGCTTCATATATATTGCCACTTGTTATAGGATTTACTGTGGAGCAGAGACCCAAGGGTGCCTGATAATGGAGCCAACTTAAAATATACCTCATCTTTTGCATGTCAGGAAGTAGCCTCCAGGGAGAATGCTGGACACAGAGGCAGGCAGGACCAGGAGAGGAGGCTTGGGGTGCCTGCATGCCTCCATTTGGCAACAATATAACCATTCCAGTGGGCCTGTTGGATGCTAGGAAAGATGGACAGAAAGGGAGCCTAGCAAGGCCAGGCAGAGTCCACTGGCCCTTCTGAGGACTGTCATGCAGAGGCACTGAGCTTGTATGTCCTAGATAAAGTCTTTGTCCTCTGACAAGTGGCCTTTAATCATGGGCAGTGATCAGTGGGGTACTTCTCCAGGTGGATGCAGGGAGTCCCAGCACATGGTGAGCACTGGGCAGCACCAGCACCTGTGAAATGATTGCAAGGACTTGCTGAAAGAGGGGCCATCAAAGTACAAGTGTTACTGTAACAAGCACTTTTCTGGAAAAATTCACAATGAGGTGGGTTAAAACAAAATATGCACTTTGATGCTAACTGAAACTGGAAATCTGTGGTTCTGAAAAATTTCACAAAAGATATTCAAGCAAAAAAGGATGTTTAATTTAATAAGCATTTAAAAATTATTAAATTATGGGGAGAACAAAGATGAACAAATCACATGTGCCATTTTATGATTTTAAACCATTTAAGTTCTCATTCATGCACATTCAAACCTAAAGGAGAAAAAGACACACTTGTCAGGGTAGGAAATTCTGAGCAGTAAAATCACTTGTCTGCCATTCAAAATGTCTTCTTAATTCTTCTTGATTCTTCTTACCCGTTTTCTAATGTTTTTGGAGCTCTGTCGCCTTAGGGATTTCATTCACTTGTTCAAATGCCAATGAGTCATCCTGTACCGTAACTTGGTAGCCTTGAACTTGGTGCTTGTACCTTGTGCCTGTGCTATACTGAAAAAAGTACAGAGCAGGAGTGAGAGGAGTCGAGGTGCAACCAGAGATCACAGAAAGCCTGTGGCCCACTACAACACGGAGGGTAGATTTTTATTCCATTTGTAGTAGAGCTGGTAACTTGATATTTTGTTATTTTCTCTGAGATAAAGTTTGATGCTTAAAAGTGAAGTATCAGCATAAATTTCTGTTCTGAGTCATAGTCGTCTGGTTTCAAGGAGAGCATTGTTTGTGGGGCATCCACTGCCTACTGCAGAGAAATATAGAGGTCATGTATTTTG
Source organism: Marmota marmota marmota (assembly GCF_001458135.2). Lineage (NCBI taxonomy): Eukaryota > Metazoa > Chordata > Mammalia > Rodentia > Sciuridae > Marmota > Marmota marmota. The sequence continues at coordinate 5,706,821 of NW_025999927.1, forward strand.
TAAATTTCTACCATAATCCCCACGCAGATGCATCTGATTGCTCAGTCACACTTGGACTCTTGTGGCCTTCAGGTCTTTTTTCCAGGTAGCTAATCATTTTTCTTTGGTGGTAGCAAGAGTTATGGGTAGGAATCGTTCCTTTTCTGACCCCAGGTCGAGAATGCAGCTGCTTCCTTTAAGCAGACGAAGATCTGCCTTGAGAAGAACTGAATGGTCTGCAGCATTTTCTAGTTCCAAATCACCATTTCATGATTGATCGACTACTGAAAGTGCTTTAAAACTCTTATCAGAGAGTCTCTTTTTTAGTAGTGTTGGGTTTGGATGTTCTGACCAAACCTTCAAGGAAAGTATTGAGAACCCTTAGAAATATCCCAGATCTGATAAGAAAGTAAGGAGTCCCTCAGCCAACACCTAGAGCAAAGGAAGGAGATAGGGAGCCAGGGCACTGAAGGATCAGAGCTCCTGCTGCCCAGCCTATGTGTGGGCCTCCGTGGACTGAGGTCCAGGGTTTGCTCAAGGAGAGCTCATGTGGAGGATGCGCTGCCTTAACTGAGATCCCAGAGGGCAGCCACTCAGGATTCACACCTGCACCTCAGGGAGGTGGCTTCTTATCCCTTAGGTAAGGTTTCCTCAGAAGCTAACTTTAGAGGCTTCAAGGATACAGAGCCAACAGGAGATGTCTATCTATCTATCCATCTGTCTGTCTTTCTGTCATCTGCCTCTATCTCTAGTATTTATTGTAAGAAATTGGCTTATGTGTTCATGAGGCCTAGAAGTCCTGTGGTGTGTCATCTGCAAGGGTGGTATCATTCAGTCCCAACCTGACAGCCTGGGAACTGGGGGAGGTGGTGGTGTAAATCTTAACCTGAAGGCAGGGGAGGCTAGGAAGTGTGTCCCACTGAAGCACAAGGAAAAGAGGGATGGATTTCTCCTCCCTTTGACTTTCATCCTATTTAGACCTTCAGCAGGTTAGATTATGCCCACTGCACTGGGGAGAACAGACTAAACCCACTTATTCAAATGCTTATCTCAGCCAGATACACCCTCCTATACTCCCCCAGAGCCATGCTCAGCTGGACACCCAGGGCCCAATCGGATTCACATAGAATGAGCTACCCCGAGGAGGATGGGAGTGGAGCCCACACCTCATGGCCAGTCTGTACAGAGCTTGGAAAGGCTGGCTTGCTTGTCTGAATGAGAGGAACTTCTGTAGCCCTTTCCAACTCCAGAGCTCCCTGTGTGGTCGGGTAGGGCCACCGGGGTAACTCCACTGCAGGTCAGCTATTCTCTCTGCCTGTATGGACAGACAGCCCTCTTCTCTAAGCCCCCTGAATGCTGGACCCCAGAGCCTCCCAGTCTGTTTCTTGGGGAACCAAAGTCAGATGGAGAGTGGGGATGTGAGTCCCAGAAGAGACGAGGTCCAGAGCTTGTGTTGAGCAATCGTTACTGCTCAGGGGCACGGCTCAGAGTCGGGGTGAATTGGACTTGGATTTTCACAGGGAGACCTTTCCCACCAGCACCTTCCACTCACCACTGCTTGAGGGTCATCTTCAGGGCTGCCCACTGTCCTGTGCTCAGCTCCCCAGAGACACTAGTATCCTTCAGAGCCCCAAGTCTTCTCTTGCAGTGAGAAGCCACTTCCTGAATGGAGACCAGGAGGCTTGAGGGCCCTATCCAGGACCCCAAAGACCTTGAGTGAACACAGATTCCATGGGAACAGAGTAGAAAGGAAAGGGAGGGGACATGCACTGAGCAGCTTTGGCAAAGATTCAGTTCAAAGGCCATGTCATATCTCCTGTGCACTCACCCTCCCCTTGTACTTGAACTCACTCCAAGTGCAGACTTGCAGTGACTCCCTGGGCCAGACAGGGAGACATCCATGTCTACTGTGAGGGAAGATGAGCCTCCCAGGATTGCAAATCCCTGTCTGGATATTTTTAAGAGCAACATGAAGAAACAAGTGAGAAAAAGAAAAAAATTCAAATTGAGAAGGAATTCAGGAGGCACAGTGACAGAAAACCTCTAGAAACAGTGACAAAGAAGACTATCTAGACTATCTAGACCTATAAATAAATCCAAATATTTAATTTATAATAGATTGTGCAAAATTTTTATTATATACACAGTAAGTACTATAAGCTTAAATATATTACTGCAGTAATAGAGAGCTTTAAAAGATGACTAAGCATATTTGGAAAAGTAGAACTTTGAGAAAATAAAAAAATTCATACAATCATAAATTCAATGCTCAGCATAAAGAATACAGATGATGATAATGTGCTGTCAAGAGTTAGGTGTGGTGATGCGTGCCTGTAATCTCAGCAGCTCAGGAGGCTGAGGCAGGAGGATGACAAGTTTGAGGCCAGGCTCAGCAACTTAGTGAGAACCTTTCTCAAAATAAACAATAAAAAGGGTTGGGGTGTAGCTCAGTGGTATAATGCTTGTTCAGCAGGCCCTTGGGTTCAATCCCCAATATTGAAGAGGAAAAAAAAAAGGAAAGAAAAGAATATGCTGATAGAAAATGGTTTGGGGAGAAATGAAGAAGGCAAAACAGGAGAATGTAAGACACAGGAATGCCTACAATCGGAGTTTCAGGAAAAATGGGTGGAGCTAGAAATATTTGAAAAACCAGTACCAGCGGCCAGAATCTTGCAAATTTGATGAAAACTTTAAATGCACAGGTCTGGAAAACTCAGAAAGAATAGATGTGAAGAAAACCATACCAAGACATGATTTTTTCAAAGTGATAAAGAAAATAAACATTAAAATAGGTGGAAAAGGTACTCATTATATAAGGAAAAATGAAAACAACAATCCTAACTCAACCTCAGAAACTATGCAACCCCATAAAGAAAGGAAGGGGGCCTTTATAGTATTTCAGGGGGGGGAGTGGGAGGAGATCAATATAAAATTCACTGTCCAGAGAGACACAAAAAGAGAAACACAAAAGTAAAATAACAGTGAAATGAGAAACCCCACTGCCCGCAGGTCTATACTGCAAGGAACACTCAAGAGAGCTCTTTAGGCATAGGAAAATGTCAGCAGGTGTAATTTACACACAAAAGACAAATAGCACTTCAAATAGTAAGCTGGGGGACATCCATACAACAGCAGGATGTTCAGCAATAAGGGAACAAAGCATGGATACATACACATTGCAGTTCAATCTCCAGAAAGACTTTCTGAATGGCACTTACTTATCCTGATGGATTCCTCTTATACAAAGCTGTAGAATAAGCAAAAATAGTGTATGATGAGAAGCATCAGAATATTTTTTTTTTCCTGGAAGTGTGGGTGCAAAGATTGACTGAAAAAGCCAGTGATGCAGTCATGGTAAGGTTTGATCTATATAAAGGTTTGGGTTCCAGAGGTAAACATATTTCTAAAAATTCAATGAACATAGGTACTGTTTGCTCATTTCGGTAAATTTTATTCATAAAGAAAAAAATATAAGCAAATATTGAACATTAGTTAATACTATGTATTAACTAATGTTCAATGCTGATTACCTATGGTGAGGTCTGCTATCTGCAACTGACTTTGAAATGTATCAAGAAATGAGATGATTAATAGATTGATAGAGGGATAAGTAGTTGGACATATAGAAACTTGATGAAACTGTTGTATATCAAGGCAGTATCTAAATGGAAGGTATACAGGTATTCAAAAATTTAACTAATTTTTAAAAACTTATTTTATATTTGAAATTTTTCTTGATAAAGTTTTGAAGAACAACTAGCACAAAAGGACAAATGGTAAGATCACAAATCACTTAGAAATTAATAGTAGAGACTGCTTTATCACAATTAAGAATTCTTATGTAGGGTTTCTTATGTGGGAATCATTTCTCATTATTTCTTATGAATCATAGGTAGTAGATTGGTAAGTATAATAACATCACATTTAAGAACTTCTCTTCATCAAAAGAAAAATATCAACAGAGGAAAAAAAAAAACTAATTACCACGTACAAGATGAATCTCTAACACGGATGGTGAATAAGGGTCTAGTTCCCAAGTCAGATCAAAATCCCTCCAGATCAATATATAAAGGAAGTGAAGCAACACAACAGAAATAATTGAGCAAAATAGTTGATCCTAATTTCACCAAAAAGGCAATCTAAACAATGGTTATCAGCATATGACTAATAAATATACATTGTCCCCCAAGGATAACATAAATACCCCAACATATCATATGAGTTACAAAGTCTACAACACATTGTGCTGTCAAATGTGGCCCAGTCAAACCACCCACCATTGTTCACATTTGGTAAAATCACTCTGGGAAAAATCTCATGTTACCTCTCAGCCTTGCACACCTAGTGCCTTCCCTGAAGAAACCGCCAACCCATCGACCAACCCACCTGGAAACACACAAAAGCATAATGCTGATCAACAGAAACAGAAGAAAACCAATGGGATAAGCCCTGCTTAAAAATACCTATGCTGAGTCAGGGTGCATATCTCATCAGCACAGCCACGGAAAGAAAGAAGTGGTCCTCCCCGTGGTCAGGGCCGTGGTGCTCTCTTTGGGTCCTGGTGCCCCTGGGATGGGGCAGGGTTCTATTTTCTGACATTAGTGCTCTTGACATTTGCTGCCTGGTTTATTTGTTAAAATATACAAATGTTTGTAAATATGTTTAATTGACTTTTCCATATGCATATAATCTATATATAAAATATATTCTCTCTATATATAGTGTTTTTATAATATAATGTTATTGATAATGACCAAAGTCTGTATTTTGTCATATGCATGAAAAAAATAAAATTTTTCTTGAATTAAAAACATGTCCCCTAACTTTGATGATCTCCCTAGTGACCTTTACCTGCACACCTCCTCGTGAACCTATTCCTTGGGATGCTATGAAGCAGAGGAGGACAATCCAGGAAAGGGGACACAAAGTACAGAGCTGCTCCCGGTCACTTGATGGTTTGTCCAAAGAGACACAATTGGGCCTAAATCCTGAGGCGTCCCTCCATCAGAGATCAAAGTGCTACTTTAGCCCAGAGTTTCTGCATGAGCTAGAAAAAGTAGGGTTCCCTCTAGCTCTGGATTCATGGTCCTCAATATATGAGAAGTTGCTGGATGCTCAGGGTGTGTAGCCAGAGAGTAATAATAAAATGATCGATCGTGATAATGATACGACCAACAGGGAATCCTCAGGGACTCACCTGGCCAGTAATGTTGGAGGTATTTCATGTGTGTTGCTTCGCTGAATTCACATACCAGTTCTGTGCAGTAGAGCTAATTATTTTTATCACTTTACAGTTAGAAACCTTAGGCAAAAGTCTAGTAAATTGCCCACAATGACAGAGCACGCAGGAGTCACAGCTGGAGTTTAGACGCAGCTGTTTGCCCTGGAACCACCCACCTTTGACCACAATGCTGTTTGGTAGAACATCAGTTTTTCTAAATAGCAACCCCTTTTTTGAGTCTGTGTTAGTGTTACTTCTAATGCAACTTACAGGATCTAGCAACGTATGGATTTCCTTAAACCTTCAACAATGTTCCACACAACCAGCATGTAGGTAGCTGAGTGATTAACTAGCACGATGAAATAATTAAAAATCAGAATGAGAGTTGTACTGAGGCAACTACAATGAAATTCTGTACAACTTCACTGCCAAAGGATAGATGGCTCCATAATTCTACAAACAATTGAATATGTTAAACTTAGGTTACACAGGAAAAGCTTAAATGTAGATTTTAATATGTGAGCTACCTCCACTCCACATCAGCCTCAGAGGTTAAGAAAGATTTTGTGTTTTTGCTTTTACTTGTCTCTATTTTCCACTGGAAGAACACAAAGATTGTGTTTACCCAGCGTCACTTTAAGAGTTGCCAAAATGTTAATTAGCAGGGTTTCTTTTTTCTGTTATCATTATTATAACAAACTTGGCTCCTGGCTCCACATTTCCAAGATATTAATGAAGCCAGCATGGCTGTTTCCAAACCCAAACATGAGACCAGCACTGTGCATGCTCCTCAGCGCGGTGGAAAACTCAAGTCAGGATGTGAATGAGCCAGCTTCCAGCAAGGGCCTCTCCCAAGAGCTGAGGAGGCACACAGCCAAATTCTGCATGGTGTCCTTAGGAAGTGCTAGGATTAGGAATTAACACTCCTTAAAGCCATTAGTCCCAAGTGCTCTCACTTGGTGGCCCCTGATCCACAGGGGGCTGAGACCTGAGTTGCTGTGACATGCAGAACAGGACAAAAAGCTCCTATTTATTTGTGGAGATGTCACACAACAAAGTGCTCCTCCTAGACACGGCCCTGGGAAAGGAGCTCAACTTTGGGAATAGAGCAAGCCCGCCCATTGGCTCTTGGACAGCAAAGAGCAGGAAGATGTAACTGGAAAGAACAAGGCCATCTGAATGGAAAGGACAGAAATTGATAGTCATGAACAAGGAAGGTGAAAGGGACAGTCCTGTTTGTGGAGTCCCAGTTCCCTTGGCTTCTGTTTTAACTTTTAATCCCCTCTCTGTGTTTTTGCAAATGAGGAAACTGAAATTAAGTTTCATTCCCAGAGTGGAACTTTCATCAAGTGGTTGACCCACAATGGAACCCAACTGTCCTCTCACTTCACCTAATCTCTTTATCTGTTCCTTATCAACAAAGAGAATGACAATGCTACTCACCTCCCATGGTTTTTAGGAGCATAAAAACTAATGAAAATGCAGCCCTTTGGAGAGGGCCAGGGCACAGCAGGGACTGTGGAAGCTGAAGGCTGATTCCCTCTCCCTGAGGAAGCCTGTCCAGGACTGCCCCTCATGCTTTGCCTTCTGACCACGTCAACCACACCTGCTCTGGCCCAGTCCTTTCCTTCCTGTCACCCAGGTCCCATTCCAACCACTATGTCTCTACCCTCCATCCCTCCATCCTTCTCTTTCTCTGAATCCTGAAAATGCTCCTTCCTTGTTGGATCTTTGCTACCAACATAAAATCAAATCTCAACGTCTTTCATCTAAAAAGCCAACAGACACCCAGCTTGACCCCTCCAGCCTCTGTCCCTTTTGTGTGGCTCCCACCCCTGCCGCAGAACTCCATGGAAGGGCTATTGGGTTGTGGGGTTTTGCTTCTCCTGCTTCCGGGATTGCATTCCAGTCCTGCGTCCTCGCCTCCTCTCCACCTATGCTCTTCCCACGCTGAGCCGTTGTTAGATCCAGCAGGCGACGTCCACATTTATCTTCTTCTTGGATCGGCAGCCTGAGAGGCACCTCCCTAGTACCCCTGGGCCCTGCCTGGAGACACTCTCTTTACCCTTTTGTGGACACTGCACCTGCTGCTGTTCTCCTGCTGACCTGGCTGTTCAGCTTTCTCCTGGCTTCAGGGCACAGGTGCTCCTGCTTTCAGTCCTGGATGGTTTTCTATGGTGACGACATCCGGGCTCACTGTATTCAAATGCCTTCTAAAATGGGATTGCTGCCAAGTACACAGCCTTTCCTCAACTCTGATGCAGATTTCCAGGGTATGCTGTCTTCTCTTAAGATATCTTAAGCCCTTTCAAATCCTGATATTCAAATCCAGTCCAAACTCCCAAGTCTGGTTCTCTGTGGTCTCTACCTTTCAATAACTGACATGTCATTCTTCCAGTTGTCCCTCAAAAATCTGATGCTATCTCTGACTTTGCCCTTTTCTCCAAAGGTCAGGAGTGATCCCTCAGAAAATACTCTTGGCGCAATTTTTAAAATGGATTGAACTGTGACCACTTCACCACCTTGAATGCAGCCACCCTGATCCAAACCACCAGCAACTTTCATCTGGGTATTGCAGTGGGTCCTAAGTGGTCTCTGTACTTCACTATTATCTCGTTTTAGTTGATCAATCTGATAGTCGGAGATTCTTTGACTAATCCTCTCCACTGGCCTTCATCACAGGGAGAGAAGGGGCACATTGGTTTTCAAAAATTTTAAATGTAATTTTTTAAAAATTCACTATTATACTCATTATCTGCTGCAACAAATTATCATAAATTAAGCAGCTTAAAACAACACATTATTTCTGTGGAATCTCAGCCTAGCTTAGCTGGATCCTTTATTTTCTATTTTTCTTAGAAAAAATTTATTTTTTGTTGGTGTCAGTGATACAGAATAGTGGGTTTTGTTGTGGCACATTTGCACATATATAAAAACACAATTTGGTCAATTTCACTTCTCAATACCCATCTCTCTTCCCAGCCACCCCTCTTCCCATACCCAGGTTCTATGGTGTCCCTTTTTTCTCTCTCTTTTTTTTTCCCTCTGGTTCCCACATATGAGTCTGGTTAATGTGCTCAAAATTATCGTCTTCAGTTCTGTCCATTTTCCTCCAAATGACTTCATTTTACTCTTTTTTTTATGGCTGAATAATACTCCATGGTGTATACAAACCACATTTTCTTTATCCATTCCTCTGTTGACGGACACCTAGGCTGGTTCCATAACTTGGCCATTGTGACTAGTGCTGTTATAAGTAAGAGTATGCATGTATGTCTAAGAGATGCTGACTTCAGCTCCTTTGGATAAACACCAAGGAGAGGTGTCGCTGGACCACATGGTAGTTCTGATTCTAGATTTCTGAGGGAGCTCCGTCCTGTTCTCCAGAGTGGCTGCACTGGTTCACATTTCCCCCAGCAGTGTGTGAGTTCCTTTGTCCCCACATCTAGAAAGTGCAGATTCTTCAGGGAGCTTCCCAGGACTCGTGTGGTCTGGCTCCCAATGCCAAGGAGATTCTCTTGTTCTCTGCTGCGGTGACACCCGCTCCTCTCCTCTTACTGGCCCTCGGCCAGCTCCCAAGTCAAGGTGCTTGCCTTTTTCTTCTCAGACATCAACGTGACTCTTTCCTTTATCTTCTTCCATTTTAAATCAAATATCACCATTTTACCTTGGTTGTTCCCCAAACTCACCTTTCCTCATTCACCAAATTTGAACTTCAACCCCCCTGACTCACTCAGTGTCCCTTATCCCTCTTCCCTGTTTTTAACCTGTCAGCATGGAGCTCAGCATTACCTGCCCTGCTGTGCATTCTACTCACTTGGTGATTATCACTTTCCCCCACCAGGACCCAAACTCCATGAGGACTGGGATTTTGAACCAGTTTGTTTATTGCTTTATCTGCAAGATCCAAGAATGTGGTGCAAGAGAACATATTCTCAATAAATATTTTTCCTAAAGTATTTTTCTAAGCTTTTCTGTACATTTTCTCTTGGGTGTTTCTCACTTCGTAAACAGTTTTATGACATGAGTTTATCCTACCCTCATCCCAGTGCTTCGGACTGTTGTATACAAGTCAATCTTGACTTCCTGCATGTGACACACCATGAAGGGACCTACGTGCTCAAGCCCAGTCAGTCCTCAGGCCTGCCCTCTATCTGTGCCACTGCAGAATCCAATGCAAATGTAAGCGATGCTAACTTTGGCTTTATGAAATTTGTAGAAAATCCCCCTCAAGTTTTTGCCCCTTGGCTGGTGATAAGAAATGAGTTCTACAGGCCTGCAGAAGCTGCTTCGTTTCTTTCTTTCTCAGCATTTGTGGTTGATTCACTGAAGGTGACTGAGCACTCTGCTCCGAGTGACACAGTGAATGACAACAACATGGGGCACGTGGGAGCCTTTCTTCAGAGTGCTGGTGTCTCTGGCCCACAGATACCTTCACAGGCTGAATGTCATGGTAGGTGTCTAGCATCGTTTTTTATTCGTGATCATATTCAAAACGACTGTCACCTAAGTGTTTGGATTTTCAAGTTGATTTGGCATTAAACCTATTGAAAATTCCATTCGAATGTTTTTTCCTAGAGCTAAGGAATGGCCTATTAAGTTTGCATAGAACCAGGAAATGCAAATGAACGGAGCTGAGAGTCAGGATGAGGGAGGAAGCAGGTGACCCCATGAGATGTGGGGGCAGTGCCGACTCGAGCAACAGGGCCCTGGTTCCTTCTGTGTGTATTTCCACCCCTTTCACATTTTCTCGGACGTTTCTGTCTACTACTACTCAAGTCCTTCCCAGTCATCCTCTGACTTTGATTATAGGATATTCTCTAGAAATTGTGTAGTGGACGTGGATGCTAACCGGAGGTTCCCAGTATTTTTAGGCAGATGCCCGTTGCTCCCATTTTGGACCCAAGTCTTTGACCTCCCTCTAATTGCATGGATTGTTCCTCTCCCCGCCTGCCTTCTCTGTACCATTGTCTTAGAGGCCAGTGCACTGCAGCTGTCTCATTTATACAACTCAGCAAATGTTCAGAGAGAGAATTGTGAACAGAACTGTTCCCGGCTATAAATAGAAGCAAGTTGCATTGTGTGTTTCTGGGTAATTTCATCTCTGGGTTCCATTCAGACAGTCTTACAAATAAATGCTTTTGTCTCAGAAGCAGCTTGGTTCCTCCCTCTACTGCCCTTTCTCACTTAAATGTATGTGATATTTAAACTTAGCCAACTCTTTAATTTAAATTTTCTGATTGCAGTTCTTCATATTCCCCACTGTTATTTTACGCACACCTCCTCTCAGTACTCTCTATAGAAGAGGACTGAAGAACTTGGACACTGACAGGCAATAAATCACAAGTGTAGTCTTGAAGGCCAAGATGCCGTCTTATTCACTTTTGTGAATTCCATTCCCTTGCAAGAGCATGTGGATTGTAAGATACCTATGAGTTTCATTGTGATATTTTAAAATCCTGCCACACTTACCAAGCGTAAGCAGAATACAGCCTACCACCTCCTTTTTTTCTAAGTTGTTTACCTCTGTTAGTCAGTTTTCTGTTACTCTAACAAAATACCTGAGATAAGCAACTTATAAAGAAAAAAGGATTATTTCTGTCCACAGGTTTAGTGGATTTCAATCCATGGTAGGGTGGACCCATTGCTTTTGTGCCTGTGGTGAGGCAAGAGTACACAGTGGAGGGGCTGGGGATGTGGCTCAAGCAGTAGCGAGCTCTCCTGGCATGCGTGCGGCCCGGGTTCGGTCCTCAGCACCACATACAAACAAAGATGTTGTGTCCACCAAAAACTAAAAAAAAAAAAAAATTTAAAAAAAGAGTACACAGTGGAGCAAAGCCGTTCACCCCAGAGTTGGGAAAAGAGAAGAAAGAGGAGGGAGCTGGGGCCCCACTATTCCCTTTGAAGGCACACTCTGATGTCTGGAAGACTTCCCCCTAAACCCCATCTCCTGAAGTTTCTACAACCTCCCAATAGTGCCAATCTGGGGTTGAAGCCTGTAACATGGGACATCCAGGGATGTTGAGATCCAAACCTTAGCACCACCTCTCAGGTGTCACTTTTAAGACTTCAAGTTCATAGTCTAACCCTGTAATCACAACACGCTTTCCTCCGTATGTTATCATCAGCCAAGTTAATGCCATGTGCATTGACTGAAATATTTACCTTATAGGGTTTTAAATAATAAAGTGCTGATCAGTCAAATATTAATGATCAGCACCTAGCTTCTAACCAAAATCATCATCCAATGGTAATAATGGTACTTTACATGTATCATCTCCTGTAATCCTGAAGAAAGCTCAATGCTAAAGTTATTATGAGCACTCTCTTATGGATGAAGTTAGGGGCTTCTAGTGGCTGAATGACTTGCCAAACATCACTATTACGCCAAGAAACAGAACAGAATTCCCAATAAGGCATTATTGGGTTCAAAGCCTGCTGCTGTCTTCATTCTAAAGCAGTTCTCCAAATGACACTGAGCTAAGGTGTACACCCTGGAGGGACATCTTAGGCCGGATGAAGTGCATCCAGATCCCAAGCTGGAGAGAGCAATTCAAATCAGTCATTTACATTTTGAAAATATGTGTAGGACACTATGTTTCCCAAGGGAATTTTTAGATGATCATGACTTGGTTGGTCCCTTTCCACATGAAGTTAAATAAATGAAGCAAGTGCAAACAGGGTGTGGAATAGGCAGATTGTGGCATGTTTGATTAAGATGTTTGCAACTGGAGGAATCCTGTGGAAGGAGAGGCATGTCCTGCAGAGTGTGCTCCTTGGGTGGGGAGACTTGCCGATAATAGCACAATGTCACGCTAACTGGACAGAACTCCTACCAAGAGGAGGAGTGAGGAGAGAGAGGGGACATTCTAGACACAAAAGAGAAGAAGTGTGATGCCAAAATGAGGAATTCACAGACTCTAAAAGCAGACATGGGTCAAGGGACCAGGAGAGCTCAGAGCCTGCTTCAAAGAGAAAATGATATTGGATAAAGTTATTTTAAAAATTACAGACTTGAAGAGAAGCAGCAGGTGCAATCCAAACCAGCAGCATGTCTGAGAGTGGGTGGTGATGGAGCCCAAGGGTCAGACCAGAGGACCTTGGGCACAAAGAAGCAGGAAGATGAGTTTGGAAGGCCCACAACACTGAGTGTGAAATGCTGTGTATTAATACCAGTGTTGATGTGGATCGACTTAATTCCATGGCAATTGTATGGAAGCCCCACCTAGCTGGCCACACCAGGATCAAACGCTCCAGCAGTAACCATGGCGCAGCTGTTCGGTGGACAGATGGAAGGGTCTAGAACAGGAGGCGGGGAAGCTCCTTGAGGGAAGGACACAGGTTCATCCTTTCAGCCAGCATTTCCCCACTCTCTGCAGCCAACAGGGACTGCCCTGCCTGGTGGCCATGTCCCTTTGAACTCATTTTTCCTGATTCCCTGTCCACCTGCTCAGGAGTACTAGTTCATCACAGCTGCAGCAAGCAGGGGTCACAGAGCAGGCTGAGGAAGAGGGATGCCACTCGTTCAGGAGGATTTGAAACTGAGTTTGCAACTCTGAGAGCAGAAAGATCTCTCAGTCCCAATTCACAGAGGTTTTATGTCTATTGCAGTATCACGCTCACATGAGTACTCTATGAAAATTTTAATTAGAACATCTTTAATAGTCATTGCTGCAGGAAACCTGGGATCCTTTATTAATTTATGTTGTAATTCAAGCTTGCTGCAATGTTATGGGTGCATGAAGATCCTAGGTACAACCCACTCCAGATCTCATATAATATAGACCACAGCCACGACATCTTCGTATGGTGTGTCAGTTAAGAAAAGTTGATTTAATAACTACATTGAGTGGTGCACAGTGAAAGTTACGGTGAGGAACAGGCAGAAGAACATGATGCAGATCCTCCCCCCAACAAAACTTTGAACAAATGCAACAGGGGGAGATGGTGCACCTTTGTGTTTAAAATGGTACCAACTGCCTGGTGTGGACACACCCTGAACCCCAGCTACTCAGGGGGCTGTGGCAGGAAGATCAGCCTGTGCAGCTTAGCAACACCCTGTTTCAAAATACAATAAAAATAACTGGGGGTGTAGCTCAGTGGTAGAGCACCCCTGGGTTCAGTCCCCAGTAACACAAAACAAACAAATGGTACTAACCACTTTTATCCAAGGGATATGTTAAATTGAGGGATTTAGTAAGTTCTTTCCTTCCTTCCTTTTGGATTGTTGAGAGTCCAAAGTGATTAGCACAACTTTTAAAGTGTTCTAGGTAAATGTTTTACCTAATGAGATATTTTACCAAATGAGAAAAAAAAATTGTTTTTCTTCATTTACTGAGGAGAAAACTATTTAACTTTAAAAAGGGTTGTTTTTTTCTTTTCTCAGAATACGGAATGTTTTCTCTTTACTTTCTAATTCACAGTAACTTGGAGAATGCTAGCTAGTTCATTTCCTCCTTCTCTAGATATTTTCCTCTTTAAGGTGTAGTGGTTGATGTGCCCTGGCCTTCTGGGTCCAGGTCAACACTCCACACACACACACACACATGTAACAAGGAGGAACTGGACCGCTGCTTCCCTAGTGGACATGCACACCTAGTTGGGTGTGCTGCCAAAGGCCAGTTTTCTTGTCCCTTCTGCCGAGCCATTGCTAAAGCTAAACAGTCTTTCTAAGTTCACTAAAGACAGCAATAAAGAAATAAAAAACCTCATGCTGAGCCCTTGAAGAAGCATTGGCTCTCACTGGCAGTATTTCTGACCCATAAAGCTCCATGGTGCTGGCAGAAGTCCTTATGTAAGCTCACACCACGACCCCTCTCCATTGGGAGAAGGGTTTCGCCTGGTGTTTAGTGTTAGGAATTCCACTAAGTCAATCTAGACTCATGCATGTTAATGAAACTCATAAGAGAACCATGTCGAATACTCCAATTTGCCATGAGAAAGAAAACCTCTGTTTAACTTTTTATTCCTCTCCCGACTGGACAAAGAAAAGACCTTTACAGGATGTCAAAGAGCCCTCAGTTGTTTGGTGGTGTGTAATATTCCTAATGGATATTGACATCACCAAATTTTCTCTTGTCTTTCGACATCCGATGCATTCTTTCTCACCACTGCCATGTTTTATTTAAAACTCTATTTTTTTTTTCTTTTTGGTTCCAGGGATTGGACTCAGGGGCACTCAACCACTGAGCCACATCCCCAGCCTGACTTTTGTATTTTATTAGAGACAGGGCCTCACTGAGTTACTTAGTGCCTTGCTGTTGCTGAGGCTGGAGGCTGGCTTTGAACTTGTGATCCTCCTGTCTCAGCCTCCTGAGCTACTGGGATTATAGGCGTGCGCCTCTGCACCAGCCTTAAAACTGTTTTTTAAAGCATTTCACTCTATGTGTTTCACCCTTCCTTGGTTCCTACAAATCCCAGCTTTCAAACTCTCAACCAGGCTCATGTCGTCTTTATCAGCTGACCTCGATTTTCACCTCAGGCTTCAACATCCTCTCTTCTTGTGATCTTGGTTTGTTCTCAGGTTTGGTTGTCTCTGTCTCCAGAGGTGTCTCTCTCCTGCTGATCCTTTCGCTTCTGCTCTTCCTCCATGAGTGTTCATCTGGACGACTTCTTGCTCCAGTTCAGTTTGGTTTCCTAGTTGATCTTTGGATCACTCTGAGCATGCCTGTCTGAACCAGGTGTCCATAGCACGGTTACTTCCCCATTGTTCACAGAACATCATGGGGAGTGTTTTTCCTATAGGTCTGCAAGACGGTTATGTTCCCCCTTGTGGCAGTCACCATGGATTTCTAGAACACGTGCTCCATGAGGACAGAGACAGTGGTGTGCTGGTGAATGTCAGAGAGCTGACTATGGAAAGTCATGCCAGGCTTATCTTTGATTGCTTCTGTGGTTTCATGGCCAATTTCAAGCTAAAAATGTGGTATAATTGAATGCAGAGAAGAGATTTATAAAATTGGCCAGTGAAACAGCTTCAGTACACCTTGCCTATATGTCTAGTGGCTTGTACATACTTGGCACATGTTAGATCCTCAAAATCAATTGCTTGCTATTGTATAAGCTCATTTTCTATTACTGTAACATAATGCCTGAGAGCAGGTACTTTATAAAGAACAGAGGTTTATTTGGTCTACAGTTTCAGAAGCTGAAAGTCCAACATTGACATCATTCTTGATTCAGCCTCTGGTGAGGAACCCTTTATCATGTCAAAGCATGGTAGATGGCATCATGGTGGGACCGTGTGTAAGAGGGAGAGATTAAATGATGATAGGGGCCAAAGACAAGGGAAGGCCCACTCTTTCTCTTTTTGTAACTGATTCACTCCATGGAATCAGCATAATCCCTGCTGAGAACAGTGTCCCCAGGACCTAATGCCCTCCACCTAAGAATTTCACCACTTCCAAATCACCATCCTGGATACCCTACAAACTACTGACAAGGATGTGGAATACGTGGAACCTCACATTTTTTGATAGGAATGCAAAATGGAATCACCCCTTTAAAATTTCTTGCAAAGATAAACATACACTTATCACTGTGACCCGTCCATCCAACTCCTAGATACTCACATCAGACAAATGAAAACATGTTCCTATAAAAACCTGCATATGGAAGCTTATGGAAGGCTTATCCATAGTCACCCCCAAAAGGCAAAAGCCCAAATGTCGTTCCGTTTGTGATTGCATAAACAAAGGGATGTATCCACATCAGCAAATACAACTCAGTGAAGAAATGGGTCCCGATGAGCTCACCAGCGAATGCACCAAGTGCACAGGCAGAGCAAACCAGCATCAGAAGACCCTGTGTTCTCTATGACGCCATCCACATGTCTGTCTGCAAAAGTCAGGAGCACAGGGACAGGGAACAATGCTGCGGTGTCCAGGGACTAGAACGTGGGCTGCAAAGGGACACAGGAGAATATGTTGGGTAATGGGAGTTTCCTGTATCTTACTCGTACGTTTGTTGAAGATAATAGAAGTGTACCTTCAAAGCAGTGATTTTTACTGGATGTAAATTATCTGTCAGTAAGACTGGGTAAAACCTGTTTATTAATCCATCAGTCATACAATCGATAAATCAGGAAAGTGAGGAGTAACTACCAGCCACATGATTTTTATTTGTGTCAAGGATATTAAATGAAATGCCAATATGATCAAGGATGTGAAAACATCCCAATATATATCAACTTTGGGTGGTGGTACTTTGAATTACCTTGCAGTAGTAAAGTGACTGCAGAACAAAGATCCAAGCAGAGGTGGCAGGTGAAACTTTGCTGGTAAATTGCCCAAATAATGGAATGAGCTTCTGTTGGCTGCGATTCATGGACACACTTAGCAGCAAGCCACCATCAAACTCAGGGCTCCGTCGCCGTGAGGCCGAGGTCCTTTGTTTTCTGCGAGGGGCATGGGGTAGGAGTCTGCGGTCCAGTCCTTAGGAGGAAGCTCAGTGGTTGACCAGTAAACACAGAGACAGGCCACCTGGTGGATAGGTAAGTGCATCCTTTACATGTGTATCAAAAACTGGTCTCTGTGCCCTTTGTTATAGGCTGTAGAGAAAAAAAATTAAAAAGTTCCAGAAGAACAGAATTGGCTTCTCTCTCCTAGAGTCCCTCTGCGGTCACACCAGGGGCCTTGCCTCCAGCAACACCCTCACACCAGCAGGAGCACCGCTGAGTGGCTTTCCTCTGGCATGGGAGATCTGAAGCCTTTGAATTTCCCTTTTCTATTGAAATAAAATCCTGGGTGCTTTCCGTTTCATACAGAAATGACTAGTTAAATGTAGAATTTTTTTTCCATCAACCTTTCTGACACACCGACGGTGGGCAGCCCTCTTTGTCTTTCTCCTTCTGCATTTTGCTGGTCTGGGTTTTACCAACAGCTGTTCAGTGAATTGGTCAGATTATGACTGTATCCACATAGCAGGGTTGTTTTTTTTTTTTAATTTTTTTCCATTAGCATGAAAACAAGCTTAGATCCACAAATTAGAGTCCCACCAAATAGTTTTAAGAAATCTTTGCGGTACATAGTATGAAAAGTATACAAATTTGTTCACGTAAACATATGGCTCAGAAAAGATGGGTCACATCACTTCAAGACACAGATGTTTCATCTTTTGCATTGGCCTCTCTTGACGGGAATGAAAGGGTCACAACTGTGTGCACGGTCTTGCCAGAGTGGCTTCAGGGTCCCCGTGGTGTTCTTCTCTGTCCCCAGGTGCACGGTAGCAGGTAGCATTCTTTCTTTCTTTGCTCCAAGTGTATATCTGCTATATCAAAGGGACCGAGTCATTCTGGCTTTTTCTCTTCTTGTCAACAATGATTATGACAAAACCACCTAAATATTTGAAGGAATTTTTGGCTTTAAGATATAAATGTAAGTTGTATGAATAAATACCACCTTTAAAAGAGAAAAAAAGATGAAAAAAAAAAAGACCTCTTAAACCACTGGCAAAAGGTTTGTTGTTTCTTTCCTAAATTGATGTAAAATTCTCCTGCAACCAAGTACACAGGCATTAAATGTACCTCTGAGTGAGTTTTATGTGCCCTCCTGCGAATGCCTGACAAGAAAGATATAAACCAGTGCTTGTTCCAGAAGGTTCTCCACGCCCACTTTTTGCTCAGTTCCACTTCCCAGACATCACCACTGTCCTATGGCCACGCTTCGTCACACCCTTCATGCTATGAGTCCATAAGTATGCACTGTTTGTACCTGAATTCTTCCATGCTTGGGTTCCAGCGTCAGCCTCGCTGTTGGGCACCTCAATAGCTCACTGGGTTCTTCTGCTACGTAGACTATTCCAGAGTGTTTTTCTATTTGAATACTGATGGACGTTCGAGTCCTTTCCCATTTGTGATTTTGAGAACAAAGCTGCTGTTGTGGGTATGTGTTGTGACTTTTTCTGGGTGAGGGTCCTATGGAGTGACACCATCACACAGGTGGTAGTGGCCTCCTGTGTGATGGTGTTGCTCCCTAGGAAGCTGCTCCACCCCTCGCCCTGGGCTGCTTGGGGCACTCTCCCAGCAGTAATCCTAGTGCACTTCCTTCCTGATGCTTACAAAATCTTATTTGCTCCCTGGGAGTCTCACTGATATCTCAATGTGGTTTTGATTTGCATTTCTCTGATGATTTACAAATTGGGGATTGTTTTTTCTGGTTCTTACATTCCATATTTCTCTTATGAAGCGTCTGCTCATGTGTTTGACTCTGCCTAAGATGGGATTGCATGTCATCTCATTTACCTGAGCTGCTTCCCCTTCAATCCTCAATTCAAGGCGTGTGTAGGTGCCTGTCTGCTGGATACCTGCTTCTGCCCTGTGGCTTGCCTTGTACAGACGGTCAGGTCACATGCATGTGTACATTGTGCCATGCTTAATTCATGCTGCACATACCTGTCTCCCCAAACATTTGTCATTTCTTTATGGTGAAAACATCTTGCTTTTTGAAATGTATAGTACATTACTGTTATCTACAGGTGCCCACCTGAGCGCCTGATTTCTGACCCACCAGAAATCCTTGCTCCAATCAGACTGTAGCTCAGTACCTATCAACCACCTTTCCTCGTCTCTCCCTTCCCCTCCTGTTCCCAGCTTCTCTAACACCTTTCTACCCTCAACTTCTATATCAACTTTCTTGGATTCCATCTACAAACAATAACATGTGGCACGGGGTTCGTCTGGCTTATTTCATTGACCCCAGTGTTCCATCCTGGTGCTTAAAAAAAGAAAAATTCTTTCTTTTTTATGACCGAATACTATTCTATAGTTTTGGATAAGACACCCAAAGTACAGGAAACAAAAGCAAAAAGAGACAAATGGAATTACATGCAAGTACAAGCGGCTACACAGCAAAGGAAACAACAGGGTGAAAAAGACTCTAGGAAAGGAGAAAACACAGACAAGTTGTATTTTTAAAATATCTGGAAATTATATTTAGAATATTCTCTCAAGTTCGGGGCAGGATGGCTTCAGAGAGAAGTACAAAGATGTGTCTGTACCCCGAGCCCTTTGGTGTGGAGCCCTTTGGTGTGCTGTATATCCAAAAAGTTACTGAAGGAGAGAGAGAGGAAGCCAGAGAGAGGGGGGACACGAGAGAGGCCAAGGCCAGGAGAAGGTGCCGTCACCCATCATCGTCCTCACGCTGAATCTCTGGACTGACGTTAATAATTGTCCTTGTTTATTGCTTTCAACTTGAGAAAAACTCTCTTGAAAGCAGCTTGTATATTTTAATGCAGAAATGGAAAGTATGAATTAAAATTAGGTGAGGACCATAGTTTCTCCCCATAATATATAGTTATATTCAGATACTTATATGACTTTTTTCTTTTCTTTTCTTTTTTTTTTGCTGGGGAAAAGTTTTCTTTTTACTACTTTTTCTTCATGTGCTGTGTTCATAGTTTCTATCTTTTCAGGTTCTTTGCCTCATGACTGGAATGAGGGGGAACTGGGCCGCGTTAGGCCTCTGCGGAGAAGCCCTTCTCAGAAGCTTCCCTGGTCCACTGCGCTCTGGAGCCTTGACTTGCAGGACTGCTAAGGGACCCGAGGAAGGATCATGAACTCTCTTAGCGTTTCAGTTGGACTTACAGGTAAATGTCTTCAAAACCACATCCAGTGTGTATATGTGGGTGTCACGAGGGGCAAAGTTGTGAGGTATGCAGTCCAGGGGGAGAAATAAGAATGTCCACGAGCTTCTGCCCTTTTCAATGCTTTATTCACTCAGATCACTCAACACAATTTCACTCTATAGATTTTTAATCAAGAAAACAACAATCCTTAATGCGGGGCACTGCAACAGACAGAAGCAATTCACAGCAAACGATTCTAGATTAATTCTAAGCACTGCAAACACACTTAGGCTCATGACAGACATTCCCTCTGCGTGCCAAGTTCTTTATGTCCAGCAGATGCCCACTCACTCAGACGGTGGCGATCAAGTCTGGAACCAAGGCAGGCTTCTCCTGGCGTGGAGTGGATGGACGATAGGGAGAAGTTGCGGCTCTCACCAGGGTCCAGATGAGGCGTTAGGTGTGCCTGGTGAGACTGCAGGTTTCAAACTGGAGTTTTTAAAATGGAGTTGCTCAGGCTGAAGGCAATCCTCACAGTGGGTGTCTTTCTTCCAGGTGAGTAAAGCTGACAGTGAAAGGTCAAGGTGCTGCCTCTGCCTCTGCAGGACATCTGTTCCCATCTCTTGACTCCAGCAGACAGGCTGTGGTTGCAGATTCCCACCCTGGTGACTGCAGCTGCACATGGTGTTAGATGCTAGCAACAGAAGCCACCACCTGAGGGATGGATGGACACTCATCCCTTGTAATCTGACTCAGAAGGGAGGTCCCTTTCACAGAGCCTTCGGCAGCTTGCCAGTAACATTGAAGTGAGAAAGTCGGCTCAGGTGATTTACGGCGCACACCTGCCCCAACCTGGATAAAGACTACAGCTGACAACACCCCAGACCACACGTGATTTAAAGAGCCAGCCACAAGGTGTCCACCAACCCCCGCACAGTGAGCTTAATTCCTGTTTCTGTTTCAATTGTCAAAGTTCAACACCATGCTTTACTGTCTATTCCTAGCTCAATTGTGCAGGTTTAATTCCTTAGCACTCTTTATTATTTTTAATTAAAATTTCCAACTTTATCGAGATGTGGTTTACAGGCAATAAACTCTGGCCTTTAAAATGCACAATTTGATATAAGTCCATGGATGTGCACCCCTTTGATCTTGTCTCTCCCACCCCAGCTCCCATCAAGAGGCAGAATCATTTCAGCACTCTTAAAATTGTCCAGAGCCCCTTGGGAGGCCCTTTGTCTGAGTAGCACCTTGGTTGTTTTGTTTAGTTTTGGTATCAGGCATGATGGCCCCTTAAAGGGAGGACAGCAGTGTTTTGTTTTGTCTGTTTTGAAAGAATGTGTGTGTGTTTGGTGTCCCCCTGCCCTTGACTATTTGATACAGTCAACCACAGATATCACTGGAACAGATCATTTTCTTCTTGGGAAAGTTTTATGCACCCAATCCAATTCCAATTTCTTTAATAGATAATAGATTCGGGGCTCTTCAAATTTGTTTCATTTAAAGATTTTTTTTTCTTTTTTTTTTTGGTAACCTTTATTTTTTATGCAACTTGTGTCTCCAAAGTTTGTAAATTCATGGGCATAATATTGCTTGCAATATTCCATATTATCCTTTACAAGATTGCAGAGCAGCTGCTCATCACCCTAGTTCACTCCTGATGTGGAATTTTGTTTTTTATTTTTTCTTAATCAATGCAGCTGTGGGATCTACCAATTTTGTTCCTTTCCTAAAAACAAAACAAAACACCTTTTGGTGTTAGTTTTCTTTGTTTCCTGATTCTTCTTTTCTTGATTTCTACTCCTATCTTTCTATCCCCTTTCTCCAGATTGTTTTACATTTGCTTCATTCTTTTTGTCTAGCTTACTAGGGGGGAAACTTAGATATTTGAATTTATGTTTTTCTTCTTTCAAAAATATTGTTAAGTATAAATTTCCTCTAAGTCCTACTTCAACTACATCCCAACATTTCTGATATACTTTATTTTACCTGTTATTCAGTCCAAAACATTTAAAAATTTTTCCTATTATACTTTGTCTTTGATTGCTGGATTTTTTTGTTTTTTAATTTGCAAATACTTGAGATTGCTATTTTTCTTATTGTTATTTATATTTCACTTGATTCTTGCTTAGAAAATACTTTTGTAGCATCAGTATCAATCATCAGATTTGCTTTATGGCTAAGCATATAGATCAACATGGTAAGCATACTGTACATTCTTCAAATAAAACTTATGCACATTTTTTAAGTTGCTAACTTCTATAGTAGTATCATTCTATAAATATTGGTGAGCTTATGAAACCTCTGCATTCTTTTATCTGGCTTAGAGAAGCATAAAGTATACTTAACAGGCTTACAGATGTTACAATATATAATAACTCTCATGAAGAGCATAATGATATGATAAGTTTTCCAAGGGAAAAATATTGGATTTACTCCTTGTGTTCAATTATCTCATCCTCCAAATACTTAAGCACAGTTTTGCAAAACACTGCAATTCACGTTACCGTTAACATGAATCTAAGGATTTGCTTCAGTTCCTGTCTGCTGGCAAAGCCAAGTGGATACTGGTATCTCTGCATCCTCACTAGTCGGGCTGGACAGATGCCAGCTTGTAATTTGCTTTGTTTGTTGGTTTAGTTTTGTTTGCAGGTTGGTTTAATTGGAGTGGTTTAATTGTAGCAGGGTGGCTCTCTGAGGTGATGCTTCATCTTCACCCATGGCTGACAGTACTGTGTGTCCCCAGTGCCTGCAATTTTACCTGACTTACATGACAGATGAGGATTGTTATCTATTACTGTTATTCATCTCACAAACATTCAAACCATAAAAAAGATCTGCTTTTTTTAACCCATTAAATTAGCACTCTCCTTAGTCCGTGGGCCCATTGGCCTTGTAGACAGCTCAGGATGTTCTGGGTTAATAGATGACAGGGTGTGGGCTGTGCACTTCCTTGAATCCCAGGCCCTCTGTGTTCCTCTAGGAAACATTTACTGAGCAGCTGTTATCTTTCAGACCCTAATTACCATCTCAAACTTCAGCTTCCTGGGGCTTGCATAAAAGTTGCTGATTTTGCCAGCTTTTACTCTTAAGATTAAAGCAATCTGAAAAGTATGTTT
This sequence comes from Marmota marmota marmota, assembly GCF_001458135.2. NCBI lineage: Eukaryota > Metazoa > Chordata > Mammalia > Rodentia > Sciuridae > Marmota > Marmota marmota. The sequence goes on from NW_025999927.1 coordinate 5,729,702, forward strand.
AGGTTTTCTTCAATTTGGGGATTCTTAAGAGATTAATGAATAAACCCTTCTTTCTGAAAGGTACGAAACAAGTTAAATAGGGTTCAAAAAGATCAAAGATTAGCCACTAACAAATTACTTATTAGCATTAGCCACAGCCACTAATTAACTGGAAGAGAATGTGGCTTGAAGCTGCTAAGGTATTTCTAAGGCAAGGCCTCCACCCCCCCAGCTGAATTTACTCTGCAAATTTGTAGGACTTCCTTGTGGGAGACTCCACCAATCTTGCTTACCCTGCAGAGGGGCACAGAGCTCCTCCAGCCCTCTTCCACCTGCACAGATCTGAACTGAGAAGGTCCTGGAGCAGAGAAGGTAAGGGAGCTCCATTCCTTTACTTTGTGTTCCAACAGTAAGGAAACAATGAAGGAAAATTTCTTCCCAACCTGTCACTCTTGGCCCCGGAGTTTCCTGAGAGTGCCTTAGCATATTGCCACAGAACTGGGCTTAAGACAACAAAAAGTTATTCTAAGTTCTGGAGGCCAGACCTTTGAACTCCAGGTGTCAGTAGGCCACCCCCTCGGCATGCCCTAGGGGGAGTCCTCCCTGGCATCCTTCAGCTTCGGGGGCTCCAGGCACTTCTTGACTTGGGGCCACAGGACTCCAGTCTCTGCTTCTGTGGTCATCATGGCCTCTCCCTCTTTGTGTCCTCTCCTCTTCTTAGAAGGATAACTGCTGTGGAATTTAGGACCCCCAATCCAGGATCATCTTACCTGGCTATCTTTAAGGAAACCATCTCTCTCCAAAGACCCTTGTGCCATGGAAGGTCACATCATAGCTCCCAGGTGGACAGGACTTGGGAGGCAGGCACAACCCAACACACTCTGTGTGGAAAAGTGCTGATAGGGAGTGACTTTTCCCTGAGTTTGGGATGATCAAGCCCACTGACTCATGGCAGAGTTTACTATTTTTCTTGTCTCCAAACATGAAAAAAGCTGTGGAAGTTTGATGGTTCGTAGGGTTCTCTACAATTAAACACTTCTGCCAGGGGCGAGGGGAGCTGGGTCAAAATAGCACCAACAGAACAACCTGAGGGCCTGGTGTTGTCTTTTTTAAAAATATATTTTAGTTGTTGATGGACTCAGTTTCTGGCCTGAGCAAGGTACTTCTGGCTGTGGAAGACATGTCATTGTGGAGCTTGGAGTGATAAACAGCGAGACTCAGGGATAGATTTCACTGGAAAAATCAAATTGATTATAAAATTTGAATCACTTTTATTCAGCTAAATAATTGAACAGTTACTACTGGATAGATAGGGTCTTCCTGCAAGCTGGTGGTCAAGTGGAGGGGATTTTACCTCCAGGGGACCTTCAATAATATTCTCAGACATCTTTGGTTGCGGTGACTGGGTGGGGGGATTCCTGGCACCTTGTGGTGAGGCTGGGATGAGGCTGAGCCTCCAAGGATGCATGGAGCACCCAGCAGCAAGAACATTCTACTGTGTGCTGTCCATGGTGCTGAGCCTGGGAAACCCTGTGGTGTTGTGACCTGAGATGGTCACTGGGGCAATCTCACCTTGGGTCTCTGCTTCCTCCTAAAACAACTCTGTTCACACATGTGCCTTTCATTCACTTAGCTTATACACCAAGCATTTACCATCTCCTATGGTGCCAGGTGCTATCCGAGTAGCATCAGGGAACAAGAAAGAACAAAAATTGCTCTGCTTGGAAAAAGATAGTAAAAAATTATAGAGGCTATAATTTTAATAGAGTTTACAATATTTATGTAACATAAATTTTATATATAATGCATTATATAAGATAAAGATAATACATTATATAAGATAATACGTGTGTATGTGAATACATCTATCTATTATCATCTTATACATATGCATGAGGTATATTAGCATACACATATTATTAGCATAAATATATACAAAAATGAATAAATGCTAATATGTAAACAACACATGTTCTTGCAGTCTTCTTCTGTAGTACCTAGGTTAGCAGTTCTTAGACTCCTTTTTCACTTTAAGATAAGACGTTCCCTGTGTGAGACGCTGTAATTGAACCTAGATTCCAGGACAAAGTAACTGTTTGCTTAGGTGCTGTTTTGTAGTATGATGGTTCTAAGGGTAAGAATGTCTTTTTAAGAGACAAAATTCTGAGATCATTTTAATGGAAGAAACTCATTTGTAACCTCAATATTTTATGAATTGTGGCAAATTAGTTTTGCAGCCTTGTACAAATGAGGATGATACCCCAGAGGGTGCCTAAAACACAAGGAAAATGGCTAGGTTAAAGGACAGACCTTCTGAATTCTTTTCAGCCACATTTCTGCAGTAGCTGAGCTGCAGATGGCTGCAGTGCTGGGTGGCTGCCCCAGAGGATTGGTTCTGCTCAGCAGTATCCAGTCCTCTGCTGTGCTCCTCCGAGTGGGGAGACCAACAGAATCAGTAAGCAAGAGAAGTCCTGGGCACATACACTCCCCTGAGGTGACTTGATCTTGTGATCCTTATTCACTGTGCACATTCCCAAGGAGAGCTCAACTGTGTCATATTTGGAGTTAATGATCTCATTTTTCCCCCTGCTGTTGGTTATTGGGTAGTATGTCATGGCTGAACAAAAGATTATTTCTTAGAAATCACTCTTTTCTTTCTTTTCTTTATTTTTTTATACTTTAGGTTTTCATTGAAAAATAATTATTTTCTCTTCCTCTCCCCCTTTTTAACTACTTGAGCCACTAAAGTTTTTTTTTTCTAAGTTTTGAAGGTCACCTTGAGAGGAAAAATGTGGAATTCATCAGCAGGTTGTCAGGCTGCGTGACTTGTGCTAAGTTAACCCAGACCACCCCACACAGGTTATGTGCTGGCCAGACTCCCAGAGGGGGAGAGAGCTGAGCAGCGACTCTCAGAGCCCTTTTCACTCCTATGTGTTCTCCCACCTGTGGCAATTTGTGACAGAGTGGGAATAGTGTTTTTATAGTAGTCCTTCACCACTGAATGGTCTGAGAGGCAAAAGGAGGAAGGCTAAAAGACCACAGAAGTAGAGATGACCTAGTTAAATCAAATCTAAATAATCCTGAATTGTCACATAAGTTTTATCAAGTGAACGTTTTGGTGCATTTTATTTGAATTTGTTTATATATATTTATATATATATGCATAATTTATACTCAGATAAATTATTGCTGAGTTTATACGCATCCATTTACCATGGGGCAATTATACAACAGTCGCTTGTGCTGGTTGGTAGCCTCTCCTGCAGGGCCAGTTCTGAGGAATAGTTACCCCCATGTGCTGTCCACAAAAGAGGTGCATATGAATTTGCTTGGCATACAAAGACATTTTAATATACAAAGGATCACTATGCCCACACTTACAGTCTCAGTGCAGCTCCCATGCTGCCCAAGAAGAAAGAGGGAAGTAATATTTGACAGTTTGTTGACAGACATCAAAATGAGAGTATTAGGTAAAATATTATGAGATATGTGTAACTATGAGACAATCATTATAAATTTATGAGTATTTTCTGTTAAATGAAAAGGCAGCTGTTTTATGTGTATATAAATATATACTATATTTTAAATGTGTACATTTTATTTATATATATAATACATATATTTTTATATATGTAATATAGTTTCATTATATGTGGCATAAATATTAAGTTATGCATCTGGTACCTGCCTTCTTTAGAGAAAGGTTATTTTTTGTTGTTTATTTCCTTTTCTTGTTGTTTTGGCCTTATTTTAACTTAATCAGTTAATTTTGATTCATTTGCATTACCTTTTATTTGTATCTCAGTCCCTCCAATAATTTTTTCACACTGGTCGACATATGTACTTAACATCTTTAGTGTTCTACCGTTAGCAAGTTTCTTTAAATTGTAAATAAATATTTTTCCTCATTATAAATAGAGTGCATATTCTATCTGGAGCTCTCTATATGTGTCAGCTTTCCTGTGCTGTGGAAAAATACCCAAGAAAGTCAACTTGATGGAGGAAAGACTTGTTTTGGATCTTGCTTTCAATCCATGGTCACTTGTCCCCTTTGTTCCTGGGCTTGTGGTGAAGCCAGGCATTGTGGCTGGTTATAGCAGAGCAAAACCGCTCACCTCCTAGTGTTCAAGAAGGTGGATGGGAGGGACCAAGAACATGCATATCTTTCACAGTCACACCCCCAGTGACCCACTTCTTCCCACAGGCCTCAACTCCTAACATGTCTACCACCTCCCCATGGTGCCAACAGCCAGGGGCTGAGCCATCAACACATGAGTCTACAGGGGACATTCCAGGTCCAAACTATAACAACATAGCTTTTCCATACAGCATGGAAAATGTTTTACTTTATATTTCCTCTTTAATGCAGATGAATATTGCATTTTTTATAGCAAGTTTTTTTTTTAACAACAACAAAAACAAAAGCAAAGAGAAAGAACCAAGTCAGCTTAAGGAAAGCACTTCCCTACTGTGGTTTACGATCATCCTTGAACACATGAGTGACGGAACTGGGTCACACTGTGAGTGAAATCGTTTTCATGAATGAGAGACATAGATACATTAGAGTACACCTAGAAACACATTAATTTTTTTTTGTAATTACAAAAGAGGGGAAAGAAAGTAATATTTGATTTTAAATATGCAGATTGAAACCCAAAGTTTCAATAACTTACCAAGTTTGGGGTTTACATGGAAGGAGGGGTGTTACATGCAGAGAGAATTTTGCTGGTCTGTGCTCTTCACACCAGGAGGATAAGAGAAAACTGCCCCTCCAGCCTGATATTATAAAAATGAAAAAGCACATTGGAGCCTGGGGGTTTAGAACTTACTTTTAAAGAACTTGTTTTTAATACCTTGTCAGCAAAGTTGAATCGGAACAATTAAAACAGAGAGCATTGTATATAGTCTTCCTGTCTATCAATTTAAAACAGGAAATTGGAGATAATACATTTAAAATGGACTGATAAAGGAACCCAATTAGGAGAAAGAATGCTGTCTTCCATCCAAAAGCAATGCCGAGATAATGGAATACTTCCAAAGCGTATGAATGGCAAATTTAAATAGCCACTCATTTAACGGCACTGAAGAATGCTTAGGAAATTAAGAGAAATTGAGAAGCAGGCTATGTTATTTGTTTACAAAACTATAAAGTTACTTCTGGGAAAGATTATCTACAAGAATATAAAAATTCAGACATTCTGCCTCAGTGACCATGAGAACAAAAACACAATAGATGCCCAAGGACAGCTCAGAGACTTCCATCAGTCCCTAAGGTCACCCACTGTGTACTCTCCAACTAATATCTTCATGTCCATTTTCCTTTGTATATTTTCCTTTGTGTTTCTTCCTTGAGGACGGTGGTACCAATGTTTCACTTTCTTCTTGAAACGTACTAAAAACAACTATTTTTATGTTCCCTGTAATTTTTATCTGTCTGCTTTTGACCTGTTCCCCTAGCTCTTGCTGGTATAGTTCTGTTTACTGATGGAAGTGTGCTCCCTCTTCCCACATACATCTCAGGTGTTTCAGTTCTTCCTTAAATATGTGAACATTTCATGAAAATTAACTGTATACATGATATAATTCATTTTATTTCACATTTTATTTTTCTAACTTTATGTATCAGAATATCTCCTTAAATGCCCCAGAAAGTCTATTCCTTATTCTCTTTTTTGATGGAGAAAATTAAAGTTTTCTCATTTGCACATATAATGATTGATTAAATTCTATTTTAATTTCAAGTCTTTTGAGGGTTTCAATATAACATCATGGATTTGTTCACAAATAACTCTAGAAAAATAGGTCTTTCATGTCATAGAGGGATCTAGCAGGCACAAAGGGTCATGTTGCCCCTAACCAATCAAGAATTGCAATTACAAAATGGCCCAGCTACCTGTGCCTGCCAGCATTCAGCATCCTTATTCTCATGAGGCAGGGCAGCTCTGAGTGCTTTCAATTCCTTGCTCTGGCATGCTTGGCTAGCATAGAACAATTTTGTTGTATTTATTAACCCAAATCTTTGTTCTTATTCATTTGAAGCCCCATATTTAACTATCAACTATTATTTTTATATTAAGAATGCAAAAATTGCTGAATTCTGTATAGAGATTTTATGAAATAGCCTATCAAAATAAACTTGGAGCTGAAGTCAGTCATTCCAATTTTTTGTGGATAGCTAAAATTCAATATGCTATCATCAATTTTAACCATAAACATCAAAACATAGTTGCTCAACTTCTATATAAAAGTTCTTTGTAAATATTCTCATTTTCATATTGGCAAGACTGTATTAAGGTACACATAATCAATCTCATTCCAATCAAGAAATTGAAATGTAGTTTTAAGTGATTATTCTCCTTTATTATGAACTGCCAACCTGTAGTCAAATAAAATGCTAATTCAGTGTTTTTATTCTCTGTCTTAGTTTATTCCATGACTGATTTTTTTTTCTGTTAAAAGGGTAAAAAAGAAAAAGCAAAACAAACAACAACAACAACAAAAATCCCTTCCCCTCAGGTCAAAGTGCATCTTTGCGAGATACCCAGTATCTTTTGATTGGTCCCCCCTTTCTCCACCAACAGTTGGCCATCTTTTCTAGAAGCCTCGCATGGCTCCCCAGTGAGCTAGGACCCACACCAGGGTTCCTGTAGCCCCTCATAATCAACAACTGTGCTCACTCTAATTCTCTTTACATCTATTTTATCTGTTAGTTTTTTTTTTTTTTGTATAGTTTGCTCTGTTCCCTACAATATTGTTGGGTAATATTTGTCTGTGATCAAAAGACATGAGGGACAGGATTTGGTGCGTTTGCATGTCTGCTTCACTGTAGAAGAGTGGTGTCTACTTTCCAATCTTTAATTAAATGTATCAAAGTATGTAATTCGCTTCAGTATTTTGGGCATTATTTTTAAAGGATCCCCTGGAATCACTTATCACTTTATTTTATTGATATCTTGTCTCTAGGTTTCCTAACCCCAGAGTTATAAAAGTGAGAGGTTACAGGAGCTAAGACCAGTTGCTAATGGAAACTCTTGGTAATGAGAGACAGCAGGTAGTTACATATGCAGATAACATGATGTAGTCATAAATTTTTTAAAAAGTCTCAGCAATTTCATAATGAGTTGTATTAACCTAACACAATTAGTAGCAGTAAATCTCTTTGACAGTGTTTCTTAAGGCACTCAAAACACCAATTCAGTATTTATAAAGTGTTCATGCTGAGATTGCTATCTTTTTGGTATCACACTAAATATTGTAAGAGAAAATGCAGAGTAGTGTTATCAGGTATGTTGGAAACTGGAATAAGGCTGAAAGACTGGATTTTAGAAAAGATTCAAATTTGTTATATTACTCATCATTCTCAACTGCTTGATTTTTGTGCTGCCAGTGGTTCCTCATATGTTAATTGGGGCTGAAGGAAGTCTAAGTCACTCAAAGGGCAAGTGGGGTGGGAATTAAATGAGCTGAGCCACGTGAAATCGTTTTGCAAAATTAAGGCCTATGAATGTACTCATTACTATTATAAGCTGATATGTTCGTATTTAAGGAAGGCTTCCATTTTCATCTTATTCATGTCCCATCACAATTGTGCAACAGAATCCTGTGATAGTATATAATAAAATGTTATAAGAAAGAGAACATTGTTCTCTTTCTTATAACAATGTGTATGCTACTATACCTGTCCAGGTATATTCTTTCATCTATCCAGCTATCTTTCCATTCATCTATATAATCCCTAATCAAAGCAATTATAATGTTATGTAGAAATTCATTGCAGGTGATTATAGAGCACTTGCCCTATAATAGCTTGCAAAGATCTGGCAATGGAAACTACAAATATGATTTTCCTTCTACCTTTAAAAATTTGTCATGGACCCAGATTTCTAAGACAAGGAATGTGGACTTCATCCTGTTGGAATGAGTTGCCATTGGAAGTGTCTCGGCCTGCTACTTTTTGTTTAGGAACCAAGGAGAGGGTAGAATGAGTTGGAAAGGGCACAGCCAGGCTAGAAGACTGGGAGATGATGTCAGTAAGGAGTCAGTGCAGTGTTTTCATCAAGAAGGGGATGAACACAGGGACAAGGGGCTACAACACATTTGAAAACAGCGTAGCTCCAGCAGTGATGGCAAGCACTAGAGGCAAGGAATACTGCCTCTGTCACACTTGGCTTTCCCAGGACAACGTGAGTTCATGGTAGGATGAATCCATCAAGGCTCCAGGTCCAATGAGGCCTGGGAAATGTGCCTGTGGCTTTCTAGATTACTCAAGCAGAAGACAAAAACTGAAATTGAACCAGCTCCTCAAGCTTATCCAATGCCATCACTAACAGCTCAGATGGGAGGTGATGAGCACCTGGATTTAATAGGAGTAGAAATGAAGAGAAAAGGGTGGATTAATGCAGCAGACCCTAGTGAGACACTTCCAAGACACTTTCTTCTCTGAATGTGGAGATACTGCCTGAAATAGGGAATGAGTTGGCAGGCATTTAAATCAGATGAAGTGATAAATAACTGACTTTATTAGTTACGTCTTGCTATATAACATATTATACCCCACTCAAAGCCCAGTTTCTCTGAGTCAGATGTCTAGACCCTGCATAGCTGTGTTCTTTGCTGCACATTAGGGATATTTCCTGCACATGTAATGCTGTTCAGTTCTCTTGTCAGAATCTGCCTTCCTCCCTGGGATTCCATAACCTCTAATTGATTTTTAAAACTTGCATACATTAAGGTTCTCTCTGGGTGCTGCAAAGTTTTTTGGGTTTTGGCCACTGTATGATGTCATATGTTCACTATTACAAATCATACAGAATAGTTTTCACAGCCCCCAAGTTCCCTTGATTTCACTCTGTCACCTTTCTCCCCAACCCTGTGGCTCCACTAGTCATTGTGGTAGCTCTGTAGTTTTGCCTTTCAAGAATGCCACATGATTGCAGTCACAGCAGATGAAGCTTTGTCAAGCTGGCTTCTTGCATTTCAGGTGGCTTACTACTTCCTTTCTTGGTGTTCCTGAGTAATATCACACCACATATATGTCCCACGGCTTGTTTATACGCTCACATGCTGAAGGATGTCTTGGTTGCTTCCATATTTTGGGGATTATGAATAAAACTGCTATGGACATTTGCATGAAGGTTTTTAGGTGTCAAAATCAATTGAGTATAATTGCTGGATTTTATGGTGAGGCTCTGCTTGTGTTTTCAGGAAACTTAAAAAATCTGTTTTCCAAAGTGGTGGTACCATTTTGCATCTCCATTAACAGCAAATGAGAGTTCCTGTTGCCTTATGTTCTTTGCTTGAACATTTGATATTGTTAGTGTTTTGGAAGGTTAGAAATTCTACTAGGTGGGGGTAATGATAGTGCCTTGTAGTTTTAATGTGAATTTCTCTGATGATAAATAATGTTGGGTATCATTTGATTTGCTGCTTTGCTGTCTGTATATCTTCTTTGGTGAGGTGTCTGTTCAGATTTTTGGTTATGTTTAATTTGGATTGTTTCCTTATTGGTGAATTTTAAGTATACTTTATGCTGTTCATGATCAAATATGTGTTTTGCATATATTTTCTCCCTACCAGTGACTTGTCTCTTGGTTCTTTTAGCATTGTCTTTTTCAGAGCAGATATGTTTAATTTTAATAAAGCCTAATTTCTCAAAATATTTTTCATCAGTTTTATTTTTGGTGTCGTATCTAAAAACATATCACAAAACCCATGGTCAATGGGTTTTCTCTTCTAAACATTTTATAGTTGTGCATTTTACCCTTAGGTCTATGATTAGCTTTGCTAAATTTTTGTGAAAATGATACAAACTGTGTCTAGATTGTTCTCTCTCTCTTGGTCATGGATATCCAATCAATTATACACTGTTGAAAAGACTATTCCGTTATCCAGTAAGTTGCCTCTGTTCACATGTCAACAATTAATTTAGCATGTTTGATTCTATTTCATACTAGTCCATTTATTTATGCATTTTTTTTCTCTTAGTACTTTGGCAAAGAACTTGAGTTGATAACGAATAACAATAATGAGAACTGGAATCCTTGCTTAGTTTCCCAGGATACTTTACGGATTTATTTTTTTCTCCTATAATCTCACATAAAGCGTGCTCAGTGAAATTCCTATTCCAGCCATTGGGTAAACACTATATTTAGATATCCCACCAGTTCTCTTGATGGTGCCCACTTTCCTCCCCATTATTTAAAGGCTATCTTTTGCATTCTTTGTCAGGTCAGACATAATCACAAGAGCTTCCTGCATATCCTTGTGTGGTAACTTCAACTTCTCTGTCATGTGTCTGTTTTTGCGGACTAATTTTCCTGATTATGGATCTTATTCTCTTTGTTTGTATGTTTAATATTTTTATTGAAATAAGAAACACTGAAAATTCCATCTCGCTGAGTACATTTTTGTTGTGTTCCTTTAGAGTATTTATCTTTCTCTGGCTAACAGTTAAGTTCCTGGTGGATTGTTTTCATACTTTTGAGCCTTGATTTTAAGCTGTTTTATGGTAGATCTAGAATAACACTAACCTAAGGCTAAGTCAGTGCTATTTGTAAGGCATGGCCCATTCTGGTGACTCTACTGTAGGTCCCTTGTGTTCAACATATTTTCTTCACTGTGACTAGAAAGAATTTTAATTATTTTTGGCCCTCTTTGTGTATGGGAACTGTTAATGCTACATATTTCAAATAAATGTTCTATACTCAGAGACGATGTATGTAGAGACTGGTGGGCAGCCAATGTGCAGTGAGACAAAATTCTCTTCGGGAGACTGAAGAAGATTGTACAGAATAAAGAGTTTGGAATATATTTTTTCCATTTCTTAACCCAATTTTCTTTTGGTTTTATTAATTGAAATGAGATCCAGAGCCATTAACAGTCAGCTATTTGTTATTTATTTTCATTTCAAAATTCAATGCCTTCTCTCCTTGCTAATCTATGGCTTTTTCTGCCAGATGTTTGCATTTTTCCAAAATGCATAATATGGTAATATATCTTCAAAATGATAACCAAACACTTTGAGGAATTTTGAAAATAAATGAGTATATACACAAACACACACACACGTACACTGTTTGGGACAGCTTTTTCTCACTGTGACCAAAAGACCTGACAAGACCAATGTAGAGAAAGAAAAGTTTTATTTTGTCTCATGGTTTCAGACAACTCAGAACAGATTGCCATCTCCATAGCTCAGGATGCAAGGTGAGGTAGAGTATCATGGCGGAAGGGCATGGCAGAAGTAAGCAGCTCAGGATATAGCAATCAGGAAGCAAAGAGAGAACTCCGCTTATAACAGGCCAAATACAAACCCTAAAGTCTTGCCCTTCGTGACCTATCTCCTCCAGTCACACCCTTCCTGCCCTCAGCATCCAGTTCATCCCTAACAGTGGATTAATCCAGTGATTGGGTTACAACTCTCATCATCTAACCATTTCACCTCAACAATGATTCTTGCATTGTCTCACACATGAGTTTTTAGGGGACACCTCATATCTAAACCATAGCACACACACACATACATACACACAGACATATATCCATTTTAATCAAGGGGAGTGTAGATTACCATTTAAATGAAATGTGTTCTAAAGTTGGGAATAGTTTTGTAAGGAATGGCAAAATGAAACACATTGCACACCAAAGTCACAGCATGAGTAGGAGGAGGTGGATGAATGCAAAATGTCATAAGATAATTCTTAATTATGTGTGATTCTGATAACTATATAGCTAACAAAAACAAAAGTCATTTATGATTTTATTTAATAAAATTAATAAGGACTCAAAATGTGGCATTCTTTTCACACTGATTTTTTCTATATTCTTTTTAGTTATATAGGATAGTAGAATATATTTTGACATGTCTTACATATATGGAATATAACTCCCCATTCTTGTGGTTGTACATGAGGTGGAGTTACAGTGGTCATGTGTTCATATATGAACATAGGAAAGTTATGTCCAATTCATTCTACTGTCTTTCCCATTTCTATTCACCCTCCCTTCCCTGTATTCCCACCCCATCCAATCTGGTGAACCTCCACTCCTACCTCCCTAACCCCACCTATTGTGAGTCAGTATCCACATATCAGAGAGAATACTCAGCCTTTGAACTGGCTTATTTCACTTAGGACAACAGTCTCCAGTTCCATCCATTTATCTGCAAATATCATAATTATATTCTTCTTTATGGATGAGTAATATTCCATTGTATATATGTACCATATTTTCTTTATCCATCTGTTGAAGGGCACCTAGGCTGGTTCCATAGTTTAGCTATTGTGAATTGAGTTGCTATAAATACTAATGTGGCTGCGTCATTGTAGTATGCTAATTTTAAGTCCTTTGGGTATAAACCAAGGAGTGGGTTAGCTGACTCCAATGGTGGTTCCATTCCAAGTGTTCTGAGGAATCTCCATAATGCTTTCCATAATGGTTGCACTGATTTGCAGTCCCATCAGCAATGCGAGTGTACCTTTTCCCCCACATCCTTGTCAATGTTACTTGTATTCTTTTTTTTAATTTTTTAATATTTATTTTTTAGTTTTCGGCAGACACAACATCTTTGTTTGTATGTGGTGCTGAGGATCGAACCCAGGCCGCACGCATGGCAGGCGAGTGCACTACCGCTTGAGCCACATCCCCAGCCCTACTTGTATTCTTGATAATTGCTATTCTGACTGGAGTAAGGTGAAATATCAGTTATACTAAATCTTGATTATGATCTCCAGTTCCCCAAAACATTATTTTGTCATTTCAGTAGCTCATGTTGTCTTATTTTCAATGATTTACTAATGTAAGCCTTACTTTTCTAAATTCTTGATGCTACACATCTCATCCTAGCTTGTATACTTGGTCTCCTCCCTCATCTTTTGGAACTGGTAGTATTGCTTGAGGATCTCTTTCCTCCCAATGCATTGCTAACAGCCAGGATGGACATTGAGGAATATTTGAGGAAGAGGTCATTTGACACATAGCTAAGCAAACTGAACTTCTAAGTTGAAATTTGGGGACAAGTTTCAGCTCATGATTCAGCATATGTTTCTCTTCTGTTGAAAGGTATTGTTTTGCATACAGAATATGTATGTATGCCTTTATAGATTTCATGCACATATGGTCATTTTCCCTTAGGGATATCAAACAGAAGTTCTTATTTTAGGAAAAAGCAACTTATACTATAAACATTTATTTGGTAAGAATAGTGCTTCGTTTTGCACGTTGACAGTAGTTAGGATATGTACAGATGTTCAGGTTTGTATATTCACAGTCCAAAACAAAGAAGTCATAATAAGATTGTTACCATCCCTACTTTAGGACTTAATCTTTTTAAATTTTTAATTTTTTTCAATATTAAAAAATGCATGCATCTTCTTTTAATTGCCTGTGTTTGCTTGTCTAAATCAAGTTAACCTATTTAAATATTTAAAAATATTATAAATCTCAAGCCCTTAACTTGAATCTCAGATATGAAATGTTCCTGCCAATCACATCAAATGAAAAGACAGGTGGATATGTTAAATAAGAGGCAAAATCTATACTTCTAATTGCTGGGCTTGGCAAGGTATAAGTCATGGCAATTTGGAATCTCACAACCAAAAAGGCAGTTTAGGTTGTGGTTCAGAATTTGTTATAATATCTTTATTTCTAATTATGTCTACTGTTGGTTGCTTAGAAGGAAGGAAAATAGATTAATTTTAAGTAAGTTATTTTTGTATGATGAGGGAGTGGATCTGAATATTATTGATGGAGCAATTACCAACATGAGTGTAGAAAGTTAATGAATTTCAACAAATGATGTGATCTCCAACTCTCGGCTCCAGTTTAGGTACTTATAAATCCCCAAGAAGTTGATGAATTGGAGTTCTACTATAACCAATATCAATAAGTTTCATGAAATCATTTAAAATCATTTGTTTATTTTTTATTTTACTTGAATAAAATTTTAAAAAAACATTGCTTGGTTCTATTAATAACTAAGTTCCTTAAATTCATTTAGTTTTAGAAAATGACAGCTGATCTAATAAAACCCCACAATTCATGACATATGAGTGGTAGATGTTGTAGCCACTTTGGTCTGCTCTTATAGTTTGTATGTGGTTTTGTCTCTACACTGTAAGCAACTGGATAATTTATTGTTTACAATGGACCATATCTCAATTTTCACCTGGATACACCAGTAAAAGCATAAAATGCAAGTTGTAAAATATGCATCTAGACTGACAGAACATGTCACCCACGTAATGCCTGGTGGCATTAGCTCTCCCACATCAGCTGTCCTGAGGGGTTGAGTCACCATGATGCACAGGAATAAATGTAAAATTTATGATCTGCTAACATATGAATTATTCATTATTGCAGTTATAAGTTGCTCCCTTTTCCTTCACCATCTGAATTGATGAAATGAGAAGTCATTTATTTTCTAATTAGGATTCATTTTTTGTTTGTTTGTTTGGTGGTGTCCCATTGGCAAAGAGGATCAGTCTTCAGAATTATTAATATTATTTATAAGCAAAGAAACTGTGGGGTTGAGTTTTTATAAAAGGAGAGAGTCAGGGAAGTATCTCAAAATTATTTATCTAAAAACAACTTTGAAGAACTTACTTTCTACCCAGCAGATAACATTTCATTGGATTGCAAGAAATGACCTGATGCTCTGGTGCTCTGTTCTGTTTTGGAGCTAGTGAATGTGTATTTTTGAAAAGTATAAAGTACATAAGCATGACCTGGACTTGAAACCATAGCCCTGCCCTGGTGTCCATAGAGAAGTCCTAAGGTAGCTGGTCCTCAATAAGTTGAAAGACATACAAATGTGGAGGAGGATAGGAGCTGAAGGGCTACTTCACCTTGGCCATAAATCAGGCTTGTGGTTACCACTGTAGGCTGCCAGAAAAATTAAATTCACATTTAGCATAATCATCAGCTATGTTTACCTGGTAAGAAGAAATTAAGCAGCAGTTATTTGCCACAGGTTCTTATGTGTCAATGGCTCCCAAAGCTTCCCACAGTTTTTAATAAGCTCTATGTTGAGTGATCTGAATAATTCTGGAACAAGGCAAATAGCCACATACATTTTTCTGGGCAAAACTCTGCTGAGTAAACATGGTAAATGCTAATAGAAGACTGGAAATTTCATTATTCATCACTAAATGTCCCCCTGCAAATTATTTTAATTGGTGCTTAATTTTTAAAGTAGCCATCTATAATTGTTTGTTTTATAGGAATTTCATGTAACATTAATTCATTAAAGCACAGCCTTCCCAGCCCTCTTCTTAAGAAAGGCATCTCTTCGTCTCCACTGGAAACGGGCTGCACAGGGTCAGACTGCAATGTGTGGATTTGCTGGTGGGATAAACTGGTTATGTCATTTAATTTTGTTTTGTTGTGCTGTAGTTTCTTACTTTGATTTTTTTTCTTTTGAAGGATTGGAGTAGGTTACAAAAGGCATTTAAGCCCCAAGAATACAAAGAACATTTTTGAGTTCTGACAGTGAAAATCACAGGGCTACACATGTAAGCTTACTAGTTTAATAAAGTTATTCATATAAACAAAATATATCTTATACTAGGGATTTATTGATTACTGATAAAATAGGTTCTTTGGAAATCTAAAGTAATGAGCTATAACTGAGAGTTGAATGTTTGTAAATACAGGGGTCTAAATAAGCATTTGAACTGGGCATAGAGGGATATGTAGGGATAAAATACATAACTCTTGTAGAATTATGGCCTTTAAGTGTTTTGTTTAACAAATTGTTTACACTTTCCACATTTTTAATCTGAAAAACCATTTCAGTGATGATGATGAACATCATCTGAGATGATGAACAGAGGTATTACAGTAGTAATCTGACGTATCTATATACTTATGATGAGAGTAATGTAATATTTGACTACTTTTTATTTGAACTAACCTTTGAGGCCTGCAGATTATAACAATACATCAACATTTTGATCAAAATTATTCCATAGCAAACACTGCCAATAGCTATGTTTTAATCCATTAGATTGTCAATACCACTATTAAAATATGCATATGTGCCTGTGTAGATAGATCAATAGATAAAATAGATAGTATCCACGTTCTATTTTGGCTTTGAGTCAGCACACGTCTGTAATCAAACTGCCAAAAATTAAATACACCATCTTTAAAACATTGTTTGGTTCAACATTCTGTCTGTGCACTACTAGGGTTTTAAAATGTTCTCTTTAAAATGACAAAAAAAAGTAAAAGAAAAAAGTTTGGAGTTGGAAAACAACAATATTTGAAATCAGTAGCAGGCAATCGAGGGCATAAAGGAATCATAAGAAACAACACAGGTGCTGGGGGTTTGGCTCAGTGGTAGAGCACTTACCTGACATGCCTAAGGCCCTGGGTTCAATCCCCAATACAACAAAATAAAACCCCAAAGCAATAATAGAAGGTTGGGTTATGGTGTGTTTTTAGCTAAATGTGTTTCTAAGATCATAAACTCAGGCTTTGGCTAATAAGTTATGGGATGATTGATAGCTTTAGTTCTTCATTCTAGAAACACATACTAAGGACCTATTATGTGCTTATAGTCTCATGGAGTGACTCTAATGTCCCCATTAATACACACAGAGCATATGTCAATGGTAAGTAGTGACAATGTCAATAAGTGAGTTAGCACACCCCACTTCCAGCTGGGAAGCCACTTTCTCTCAGGAGGAAGACTTAAACGTTTTTTGAAATCTATTATTAATATGTTTTATTAAGTATTTAAATAAAGTTGTAAATAATGCAGATGGTTTTCTGATTTCCTGAAAGAAATCAATATTTCTGAAGATAAATCAAACCTTTTTGAGGACAATGGCTTTTTCCCAGTGGTAGTCAGTAAATAGTATTAGGGGAGTCTCATTATGTTTGTTGAATGAATGATTTAGTGTGCTTGTTGATAATTCAAATGCCCTGCTATTATCATGTAAAATTCATCCATTTTTATTTTATAGTGAGAATAAAAAATTTAGATTTTATAAGAATGCCCCCTTGTTTGTTAACAGCCTTGGAAACATAAAATGAAACTAAAAGGAAACAAAATTTTCATATAAAATTATATTCAAATTGGGCCAATAATACATGAAATTTATTATGACACATTAAGAAGTCCTTAGAACCTGGAGACAATGTTACAACTACAGAAGTTTATGTGAACGGCCTGGTGCATGTATATAATCCCAGTGGCTCAGAAGGCTGAGACAGGAGGATCTCAAGTTCAAAGCCAGCCTCAACAATTTAGTGAGGCCCCAAGGAACTCAGCAAAATCCTGTCTCTAGATAAAAATATTTAAAGAGGGCTGGAGATGTGGCTCAATGGTTAAGCACCACTGGGTTCAATGCCTGGTACCCCACCTCCCCCCCAAAAGTGTCCAGGTGAACTATAGCTTTGACATAATACATTGCTAGTATCAAACTACATGTCCTAGCTACCTAGATTTTTACAGCTTGCGTTTATATACTTAAACATAGACTAGAGCAAAAACACTATATCCAAATTGTGTATATTTCATCACTATTAGTTAATACAAAACAAGCTAAATATATTCAGAAGGAAATATTATTCTGCAACAAAATGCAAGATTAGAATGGACTAATTATTACTCCTTGCAAAGTTAGTTTTGATTCATCCTTGTTTACATTAATGAATTCATCATGGCAAAGAACTATATAATAATACATATGACTAAACAACTTATCTGTATTTCTATTTGTATTGCAACTTCTAATCGCTTATAAAACTTCAACTAGAAAGAAAAATGTTCTAAGAAGCTCTTTTATCTTAAATTGCTGATAACTTGAATTTTCAGTGTAAATATTAGTCATCCAATGATGTGCAAAACAGGAACATTCCAAGAGATCACAGCTCTCATCCTATGTCTAACACTGCCTCAGCAGAAGCTTTTAAAAGTTAATATTCGTTCACTTGAGAAGAGTTCAGAGGCAGACTGTTTCAGGAAGAATCCCTGGGTATTCGTATTCATGGGTGACTTTTTGTGCAGTTGCTGTTCATGAGCTCATTTCGAAGCATTTCTAGTTCTCTAATGTTAAAGCTCCAATTCAGTGTCAAGTTGTTTTTATCATGTGTAAACATGAAGATTCTTTCAAATTTAAATATTTATCATAAAAATGATTTAAAGATACCACATAATGCTCTACTGAGTTTTGAAAATTCATTTCATGATTTGATCAAATAATTTCAAAATAAGCAAATATGCCTTTAATTTCTTAACTATGGATTTCCAAAGTGCTGAGTACCATGAGCATGCTCAGGCTTCAACCCCCATGAAGTACAGCCCTGAGCCAGGAAAAATATAAACTGAGACCACTCCAAGTAGAGATGCTCCACTTACAGGGGCATATTTTCCAACAAACCCTCCTAAATTGAAAGTATTGTGGAAGGAATCTGCATATTGTGCATCTCACCTGCTGATGATCCTAGCTTAACAAGGTAGCATTCTGCAGAGGTTTGATTGTCATTCTCAGGATCTCCTGGTTGCCTGGAAACTGGGGATGCCACTCTGTATCACAAGAACATCATGCTGCATTTCATTAGCTCAGGACAGGATCAAAATTCAAAGTACAATTTCTACTGAAATAATTTTCACACCATCGTTAAATTGAAAAATTGTAAGTCATCCATTTTTTAAAAACAAAGGTCCCTGTATAAGTCCACGACCTTCTATAGAGACAAATATATTCAAGGTCAAGGATGGTATTGGTGTACTTAAAAATTCTTGATGAATTTCTAAAAATGAATATTAATTATTTATAGAAAATCATATGATGCTCAAAGAAATCAGGTAGTAAAGAGTGTGACACAACCTTCAGTGTAGTGAACAGTTGTTTTGTCAAATGAATAAATTTTTTCTGATACATCTCATCTTAAAACTAATTTTCCAAATGATGGCTATGTAAAGATGGATACATGTATCTTACACAGAAGAGCCGGGAGATTCATGGTCTGGATGTCTGCATGTTACAGACACGGCGGCAAATGCCATATCAGTCACTCTCTGGGATCCCAATGGAGTCAACTAATAATTCATCCAAAAGCTATGGTCAGGATGCTGCTATCTGTTGCTGTGTCCAGGGAACAAATTAGGCCTTCAAGGTTTGCTTTCTATTTTCTCTCTGATATTAGATAGCAACTCTTGATATATGGGAGAGGGAAATGCATTCTACCATTCTCCAGGGGGAATAAGAAATAAAATTTAACACTAGAAAAAAATTAAACTTTTTTATTACATTTAGGTCTGGCTGCATATTTACTGTTATTGAAATTCAGGTTGTTTATTGTGGTCTTCTGACTTTAAGGCAGATTTGCAAACATTTTCCGAACACCATCATTTGTACAAATATTTAAATATTCCACAATACTTCCTTGAGTGGGCTTGGTGTTTGTTCTTTTTAGCTCATTTACAAGTAATCTCATCCTCTTGGCATCTGTTTATATTTTTATTCTAAGATTTATTTGTAAACAATCAGAACTCATCAAATTTTTAAAATCATGCTAAAATATCAAAATATTAGTATTAGATAAACCTGAGGAACACTACTTATTCAATTTGTTAAATTGGATGTACTCTGAGGTGAACTTTGGTCCAAGGATTTGGGAAAGACACCTCAGAAAAACAGATTAGAAATGAGCCTTATCAGTTCAAAACTTCCACAACTTTGATTTTCATAGTGACATAGAAACTATGTGATCTAAGACATAGATCTTCAATACTGGTGCAAAAATGAGAGCATTGGTTGAAATTACTTCCATTATTTAAAGTTTTGGATTCATCTCATCCCATTCTTATTATAAGAATAAAATCTGAAAATGTTTAAGAGAATTTTTTAAAATATAAAACATTCTTTTTTTCTTAATAAAACACTTTGTCTTAAGACAAAATGAAGTCAAAGGCTAGGTAAAATCCATAAGAAATAACAAAAAGAAAAAAATACCAAGAAACAGTTGTACTCAAATTGTGTTTATAGAAGTAGAAAATATGTCCAATTTCAACTACCCAGCATAACAACTGTTCTTTTACAATTACTGAGCATTACGTACATGTATAAGATTTCATTTAAAAAATGTAATTCTAAGTCCCCGTTTTTACATTTTCTAAATGGAGTAACCAAGTATTTAAGAAGCTTATTGTGCATAGGAAACCAGCTTCTTTCCAAATCCCGAGCTTTGATTTGTGCACAATAGTAACCAAGACAAGCAAAAGCAACACCTTGCATATGTTAATTTCAAAAACTGAAATTCATAGTTTTGTATGCAGATATTTTAGGAAGGTAGTTTCCTTTCCCATCTGAGCTCAGATATGTAAGTTTACCAAATATGCTGAAATTGTTAATCCCATAAATTGGGGTTTTATCAATTAAGAACCCATAATCCCTCAAACTAGTCTAATAGATCTACTTGCATGCTTTCAAAAGAGAGGGGATGTAACAATATATATAAACCATAGATTAAGAGCATTATCATATAATGGAACACATCATTTCCAAGTGCTGGAGAGGAATTTGTTTTATTGTGATATAAAGGAAAGCCTATTAGATACATAGTTCAATATTTTAATTTTAAACTTAGCATACTTTTTTGCGGGGGAGGGTACCAGGGATCAAACTCAGGGGCACTTGACCACTGAGCCACATCCTCAGCCCCATTTTTTTGTATCTTAATTAGAGACAGGGGCCCAGCCACTTACTTAGCACCTTGGTTTTGCTGAGGCTGGCTTTGAACTCATGATCCTCCTGCCTCAACCTCCTAATCTGCTGGGATTACAGACATGCACCACCATGCTCGGCAAAGCACACATGTTTTTAATAATCAAGAGAAAAGGTAGGCTTAGTTCAAGATGGTTTACCTACACACAAACATGTAGATATTATACCATAAAGTCAAAGGAAAACCCCACTGTTCTCTTAAGGAGGAGCATATGATTAAGAATTTAGCACATATTACCCAAAGACCTGCTTGTGCTCGGCTCTGTTCCCTCTTGTTGTATGAGTCATACAATGCACTAGATAGACATGATGTTCCCCCTCTCCAGACTTATTGGCACAGATTTTCACATGTGAGTGAACCCCTGACCTAAGCACCAAGAAAAAAATAAATTAGCAAATGCATTATTTTCTCAAGAGAGTTAGATAAAACCTAGACACAATGAAAAAGAAAGATTAAAGATAACTCAAGACATTTCTTACAAGAATAAAACATTAACTATTTTAAAGACATGGCGAAAAGTTTGGAAGGCGTTATTAGAAGTTGTCAAGAGTTAAATTAGCCATTCCTGAAATTAACTGTGATGGACACACAAATCCAAAGATCTGTCCAGGATGTGCTCAGGAAGGGCATTAGCATCACCTGGAGTTAGAGGCCTAACTGCTGTTGACAATCTGTCCACCTCCTCTTGCTTGAGAGTGCCTCTGTTATTCACTTAGGCTTAAGAGCCTCATTGAGAGAAGCATTCTTTCTTAAATATACTTTAGCATTTTCATCTATTTGGCAAAAACCTAACCAAGCACGATTTCATGCTGAATGTGAGTTCTGGCCATGTTCAGAACTAGGAAGGTAAGAGAGTTTGAACATTACACTAAAATTGATTTGAATGGGAGTGACTGATCAAAACATAATTAAATTAATTGAGTTATTGATTATTTGCAAAAAATAAAAAAAACTTCCATAGTGAATGTACTAAAATCATTTCAAACCTTGAGAATTTTACTTTTATAGCACGTATGTTAGAATTAGCTCAGGGAAAGGAACCAGATGCTAAATCTTCATATTACTTGAAGGAATCACCTTTTATATCCTTTCCAGAAAATAATCATTGAAACTATTCTCAGCAAAACCACTAAAAATGATGAAATGGTGTGGTAAGCCATTCTTATAGACCGTGGCCGCCATTAGAAGATGGCGCCGGCTTCCACTGTGGCCTGTGATAAACAACTCCTTTTATGGAGAGTTGGCGTGCAATCCCTTACCACCCTATGAGAGAGATCCACGTGGCGGCTTAGGATTGGGATGCGAGGGGCTTTATTAAGCTGTGCTTGGGTGTGGCAGCAGGCGGGGCGCTAGAAGATGATACATGAATCAAGGCCTGAATAAACTGCTGAAAGAAGAATCCTGTGTCATGTTTTCCCTTGCCGGCGAGGGGTCGCGGCAAAATGGAATTTTTCATTCTTGACTAGAAATACAGATATTTTCCAGATGATAATTTCATAGGTCCTGAGGCTGCTGAACTGTTTTCATTAGCAGCTTGTCTCCATACATGTGACTGCAGAGAAGTTTTAGCAAGAAGGCTCTTCTGGGTTTCCAACATTTCCATACTTGCCACACTGCCTGCTCATTTCCTCTACAGAATCCTATGGGGGAAGAAGTGTGGAGGAAAGAGATAATTTGAAAGTATTGTAAGTGGTACAATGGAAATAAATTCAGCTGGAATCAGTTCAGCTCAGTCCTAATCAGGCTGCATGGGGTGTTCCCTGGGTGACGGCAAAGATTGCCCAGGGAGTAAGCCTCATTACAGAGCTGTAGGGAAAAGCACTGTGACAAAGCTGCGCAGAAATATTTATTGGTCAAGGGAAGCAACTTATCTTTATTAAATTCAAGCAAAAAATCAGTTTTGCTCTTGCAAAGAAACAAGCATTCCATTGCCTACTTGCTGTATGGTTAGTTGAACATCTAGCATTAGTTTCGCATTAGTTGATCAGAGATCACTTTTTTTTCTCTAGATAACAGGGCTGACATTACTAGAAAATGCCTGATAGTGCCAATGACCAGGGGACCGAGTGGCAGGAAGTTATTTAATGACCTGGGTAGTTGTATTGCTGGCAGGCGTGTGGGTGTGTCAGCATGTAGAGAGGGTGCTGCTTAGTGACACTGTGTATCTAGAAAAGTCATTTCGGAGAGTGGGGCATAGAAATAGGGAGTATGGGAGATAAGAACAAGCCATCACCCATTTCTTTAGGCTTCTCCTCAATGCAAATATATCTTGGTCTTAATTTACAGTTACTTCCCTGACCCTTCTCTAAAGGTAGTGTTTTACTTGCTCTGGGGTCAGTCCCCTAGTCCCCTCCAAGGGCAAGCCCTTACCTCAAACCCCCCACAAATCACCGCCTCTTAGAGTTTCTACTACCTCCCAGAGAGCACCTCGCTGGGGATTAAGCCCTCAATACCTGGGCTTTTGGAGGATGTTTGAGATCCAAACTGTAGCAACAACTAAAAGTTGAGATGGGGTGTCATTTTGCGGGGAAGGAAAACATTAGCACTGTTAATAATCGACAATAGCCTGGCAAAATTCAAGGAGCAGAAAGAAACCTAGAGTGGTAATGAGTGGCACCCTGCGAGGGCTTAGTGAGAGGGGTCATGAGGTTGCACCAGCCTTCTGGGCTGGAAATGCATCTCCATTCCAGGGAAGCTTTAATCTGGGAAGCATCGTGGTCTTATGCATGGTTTTTACACCTTAGTTTTGCTTCTGAGGGAAAATGGCCTAACACATTCATGAAAGTAGGACACTCACTGAAAGAAGGGCCTGGGATAAGTCCTGGAAGAGTAGCATGAGAGCAGAGTTGGCAGGAGAACCAGAAAGAGCAGGGAGAAGATGAGGGGGTAAAAAATCAAGAATATTCTGGGGATGGCATGGTCCCTGGTAACGTGCTGAGGTCACATGACATGAAGACAAACATCCCCACCAGAAAGGCACTATCATGTGAATATTGGCTTTGAAAGAGTTGAAGGTGTGGGACTGTTGTCCCCATGGGCTGGGGTCCTCCCACCAGTGGCTCAGCATGTGATCCCACCTGGCCACTTGCTGTGGCCTAGGATAGAAGGTTGATTCCTACCACAGATCTCAGACACCTAAATGTGTGAGTTTATCTTTGCTTCCTTAAGTTGGGAGCCTTCATCTTTCACTTGGAAGAAGCTCTTTACAGCTTCTTTTCCACTGATCTGAACTGCTAGCAGCAGGTCTCAGTGTCATGGTACTGTGATGTCCTGACCTCTGATCCGATTACCCAGAGGGACACTGAGGGACTACCCATAGGCAATGGGCATAGCCTGGCCAAAATGGGCAGAGCGTGGCCATGCTGGACAGAGGCTGGCTTACATCCTGGGCGGGACAGACCAGAGGGTGCAAGATTTCCTTGTCTTGTTCAGGACAGCCTGCATGTTAAAAGTGTTCTCACAAAAGGTCATAGGTTTCAGAATGCTGTGAAAGATTGTTCTAGTCAGGTTACATCCATTAAAAAGTGCTGATTTTAAGAACTAATAACTTAATACTGCCATATACAAAAACAAACAGCCCACAAAATAGCAACCTTGTTTTTTCCTCAAGATTTTACAACACCCTATTCTCATTAACCAGTATTTTACTGCTACACTTAAATGGTCAATTGAGGCAAATAGCTATGAGACCAATCTTCCACCGCCTGTTACCTGGTTAAGTCACAAGTTTTCAGTTCTGTGAACATTTCAACCAAATTGATAAGGTGCATTAAAGTAGGTTGGAAATAATAATCTGAAGTTATATTTTGTTATACAATTACATTCTTATTACATATTTATATAATAAATAATATAAATATCTAAAATACTACATTATATATTATGTTTTATGTTATATATTATATACTATATTTAAATTTTTGTAGGTGTTCCACACCTGGGATGATGTGACAAAATGGCTTAATATTAGGGTGGTAGGTATTAGAAGTAATATTCATTTAGCCTTCTGAGCTTTCTGGACAGACTTGGTGACCATGTCAATTCTGCAGCCTTCTTGTCCACAGCTTTGATGACACAGCAACCGTTTATCTCATGTCACAAACAGCAGTCAACACAGAGGAGAAGAGAAAAGCTCTCAATGCATATGGGCTTGGCAGGAACCATATCCAAGATGGCAGCATCACTAGATTTCAAACTTACCAGCCATCTTTCAGCATCTTACTAGAAAGGTGATCAGTCTTTCCCTTCAGCTCAGTAAACCTGCCAGCAATATAAGCTGTGTGACAATCCAGTACTGAAGCACAGCCAGCTCTGATTTGGCCCGCATGGTTCCAGATAATCACCTAACTGCGAAGCCAGCTGCTCCAACTGGTGTGCCATTTTTGCTGTCACCAGCAATGTCACCATGACAGACATCTTTGACAGTATATTCTTGACATTGAAGACCACACTGTCCTCGGGAAGAACTTCACTCAAAGCTCCACTGTACATTTCAACAGGCTTTACTTCAGTTGTGACATTGACTGGATCAAAGGTGATCAGCCTGCTGGGATCGAGAACAGCAGTTTCCACTTGGCCCACGGGGACAGTGCCAATAGCACCCACTTGGTAGACATCCTGGGGAGTACATCCAAGGGCTTCTCATTTGGACAAGTTGGTCATAGGATGCAACCCAGAGCTTAACATTTCCACTGGCATTGCCACCTTTATAGATGACTTTCTATTCCTTGAATTAAGGCTCATTAGCTCTTGGCTTCATCAGGTTGTCACCATTCCAACCAGAAATTGGCATGTATGCTACTATGTAGGGGTTGTAGCCAATTTTCTTAATGTGGGTACTGACTTCCTTAACTATTTCCTAGTATCTTTCCTGGCTGTAGGGAGCTCAGTAAAGTGTGTTTCATTAACGTCTACCATCAGTTGTTCCATAACTAGTGTGGATCCAGAGGGCATGCTCAGAGGTCTGCCTATTCCTGGAGATACCAAACTTCAATTCACCAACACCAGCTGTGTGAGTCAGAATAGCACCGGCAGCCTGAGATGTACCTGTATTCATGCTTTTGATGAAGCCTGTGTGCTCTGGTGTATCCTTGACAGTCACATAATATTTGCTGATCTGAAATCTCCATGGGGAGCTGTCGATGGTGACACCATGCTCACTTTTAGCTTGCAGTTTATGTGGAGAACCTTCCCCATCTCAGCACCCTCCTTCTCAACTTTGCAGTGATTCTTGTGTCCATCCCATCCTATTTGTAGGTTGATAGCCAGTGGTAGTAGACTTGCCTAAGTCTCCATGTTCAAGGACTATGATGATATGTCTTTTCTTTTACTCTGGCTTTGATTTAGCAGTGATTTTCACAACACCTGTGTTCTGGTGCTGAATCCATTGTGAAGAAGCCAGTTGCATAATTTCAAGTGTGTGAGTTGTTTATCTGACTGTCTGAAGGCCACTGGAACCATAGAAAGGGAACTGCAGAGGAGAGGAGGGGAGATATTATCTCCCCACCATTTTTCTTTTGCTCTCGCTCTCCCCACACTTCTGGTGGCCTTAATGCTGGTTGAAAGTTGACTGTGGAGCATTGTGATCTTGTTTTTGGTTCTTGGGGAAAATTGTCCAAGAACTGACAGTTACCCCCAGTGCAGGGTGCAGATACAGAATTATACAATGAGGCAGAGACAGAGGGCAGTGAGGACAGGCTGGTTACAAGGGAAGGGAAAGGCAAGAGAGGGTGAGATTCACCTTGGAGAAGGGTGGGCAGCTCACAAGAGACCAAAATGCCCTAAAATGATGAACATTGGCTTTTTCCTTTTGTTAGGATGGAGGCAGGGCTGCTGTGGCAGGAATTCCTGGAGTGCAGGTCACCACACCTCCGGGACTCTGTGTTTTATATATTTGCTGCCCATTTGGGAGAAGTCACCCACCTGTACTGCAGTATGTGCCTTCATTCTTCATTTTGTTTTTCTTTTTTTAGCCTAGCACCACTGTCAGAAGGTCATGTAACTGTCAACTAAAACTTAAAGCAACTTGTGGGTGTATGTGTGACCTTGGGAATTTGGATTATGACATGTAACATTAGGCCTCCTTTTGTAATGTGGAGAGACGGCACCTATGGTCAGTTCCCACTTAGGGGCCATTTTCACAGTGGCTCCCTTCTCCCATCTCACCCCCATCACATACCTCTTCCTTCTATTTCTGCTCGTCTCTAGCTAACTATCTACACTAATAGTTTCTTAGTTTCTTCAACATTTCTCTACTTCCTTTTGGAAAAATACCAGTGTCTGTCACATAGGCCTGATTTTCTTCCTATTTTCCCAAGTCACCTAGCTTTGTTTTGCTGTCCCCACTCTGTCTTTCCTCTAAGTTCTAAATGCAATGTGGTAACCACAAGCTACAACATCTAATTTGATTTATATTAGTTACAATTAAACAGTAACTAAGATTAAGTTCCCCACTCACACAGGATCCATGTTTGAAGTACTTAAAAACCACAAGGGGCCAATGGTTGCTCTTTGAGTCATTGCTGTTGCCAAATCAAAGTCTTCTTTGCTTCCGCACAGGCTGGTTAAGATAAGGGAAAGATGTTGACTCAATGAAGGTGACTTTATTTGAAAACCCACCTGGCCAAGAAAATGGAGGACTCTTGACAAAAAAATCCAACTTGCTGGGAAACTAATTTAGGAGTGGTTTATTTAGGTGGCTAATGTGTGTTCCAGACTGCTAGGCACCTTTGCACAGCAGGTAGACCAGATGATGCCCATCTGATCCTAATTTCCTATTCATGAGATGCTTTTGAAATTTGTAAATCTCAAGAAAAATGGCCATAATTGCCTTGGGCTCTTCCTGTCACTGATTAATTTGCCCATGTGCAGTTCCTGACACATAACACAATGAATGGTTAGAGAGGATAGCTTTCCTGAGGCCCTCTTGCTGATCACCAAACTCACAGTAATGAAACAAGACCTAGTTCATCTGAGTATTGTCTAAGACAGGGGCAGGTGAGGTGAACAAGGGAGTTGGCACAATATCTGTTCTCAGTGGTTGCTTCACCATCACTCCAAGTTCTATTGTATGGCCCAGAACATTGCCTGCTCAGTATCTCCATTTGCAGTCTAGTAAGTATCACACACTTCATATATTAAGCTCCGAACTCTGCTTATCCACTTCATCCTGACCCCATAGTCATCCCCATCTCATTAAATGGCACCAGCACCAATCTGGGTAGCCAAACCAAAATTTTAGGTGTTGCTTTTCCTTTACCTTTCTTGACCACCCAATTTTAAATCCATCAGCAATTCCCATCAACTATGCCTTCAAACTGAGTTCATCATCCAGCTGCATTGCATTATCTCCAGTGGCAAAACTCTAGATGAATCTACCATCATTCTCACCTAGTACTAATCCTGGCTTGTGTTCATTCTTCTTTTCTTTCCTAGCACACTTAATTTTACACACAGCAGCATGAATGGAATTTAAAAAATGCAAATCAGACCACATCATTTGCTCTTTTCAAAATTCTCCAATGGCTTACTAGCATATTTGGAAAAAAAATAGTTTTCATAGCTTCAAAGTCCTACCTGAAATTGTTCCTTCTTAAATCCCAGTCATCTTAGTCTACCTGCACCACCCTGGCAGCTCCTGCCCTTTCCCCCAGTGGCTTCCCATTGGTTCCCATCACTCTTTCCTGCTTCAGGGCCCTTGAGTGTGCTGTTCTCACTGCCTGAACACTCTCCCCTAGAGCATCTTTTAGCTCATCCTTTCACAAAATCGAGTTTCTGTTTACATATTATTTCTTCACAATTATAGTCTACCAATGAGGAAACCACATAAAACAAATTTCCTCTCTCCTGATGGGTAACTTCTTATTTTAATTTTGTTAGCACTTATCACTGCCATAAGTTATATTCCTACTAGAATGTCAGTTTAGAGAGAGCTGGACTTTTTAACTTGAAAAATAAAACCAAGAATCAAGAAGTAGGATGGTGTCAAATTAAAAAGCTTCTGCACAGCAAAGGAAACAATTAGAACATGAAGAGAGCCTACAGAATAGGAGAAGATCTTTGTCAACTCCTCTTGTAGCAGGGGATTAATATGCAGACTACATAAAGAACACAAACAACAGCAACCAAGAAGCCTAAAATAACCCAAATGATACACAGGCAAATGATCTTAACAGACATTTATCAAAAGAAATACAAATGGCTAACAAATATATGAAAAAAAATATTCAACATCCTTAACAATCAGGGAAATGAAAATCAAACTGATTTTATCTCTTCAGCTATAACAATCATTAAGAATACAGGTAATAATAAGTGCTGGCAAACATATGGGGGAAAAGGTGTACTCATAAATTGTTGGTGGGACTGCTAATGAGTACAATCACTCTGGAAAGCTGTATGGAAATTCCTCAAAAGACTAGCATGAAACCACCATATGAGCCAGCTATCTCACTCCTTCGTATTTACCCTAAAGAATGGAAATCAGCATCCTATAGTGATAAATGGATAACAATGTTTATAGCAATTCCCAATACCAATTTATGCTTCTAAGTTTTATTATTTTTAGATTGCACGTGAGTTTCACTCTAAATATGGATATGCCCATTCTTTGGACTCAAAGCAATGTATAAAGTGTGGTTTTAAATAAAAGTACTGGAATGGAAACAGCCATTATAGCTGATGACTGCTGGATGTTATATTTCTCACTAGAATCATAAAACCAAGACGGGAATGTTCCATTGCTTCAGATATACTTCCCTGGTTTGCCCATGAGCAGTAACTGCATGATTGCCCTGTGATTCTCATAAATTCTAAAAAGCATGTGTTTATGTTCACTTAGTATTCAGGCTGGTTGTTTAAAATAGTACAAGTGACTTTAACTCAAATAATTAGTTTGAGACTTTTACACTGTATCATGTATAGAAAGTTAATGATATCTGTCCATTCACTTCACATATCTTTTATTAGCTGATAAGAAGGAAATAGAGAAGGAAAATTGAATTTCTATGCATAAATGATTACTAACAATTCAGAAGAGGGAAGTGAGATTTAGACTTTCACTTATAGCTACTTTCTGTACTCTACCCAATTATTTTCTCAAGTTTCAGTACTCTAGAATTTTCCATTTTCCTTCAATTACATTGTTATTAAAAAGAACAATTTTTAGTAATCATTTATATTCACATGGCTTATTCAACAGAGTAAGATGAGTTAAAGTGTTATACAAGTCTACTTCACACCAAAACAAAGCAGAACATAAAGTATAGAGATGCTATATGCAAATTTCATTTTTAACTTTAGAAGATGCTTTGATAATTATTGCCTGATCTCATTACTACTTGGTCAGTATGTATGAACTTCCATTCTGCATGAGAAAAATAGTTTAGCTTAGAACTGATTTAATATAAGGTTTTGAAGCTCTACCGCAGGGTAAAACTTAGGGAAAATAATCCATTTAATAATCTCAACTGAGAAAACATGTTAAAATGCAGAGCTAGAAACATTTCAGATTTGAAAATTCATATTAGAAAATGAGGGTCTTAACTTTTCTTCCTTAAAGGCTCAGGGTCAGATCCTGGGAATGCTCACCACTGATAAACTCACTGGCATAGTCATTGGTTCTTGATTTTCCTTCTCAGGATCCCATGGTCCTAGGAGTTTTATGATGTCTGCCTTCACTCATTGTTTCTAGCTGTGCTGTGCTTGGAACACAGGATTTTTAGGATCCAGAAAGTGAATCCTGTGGAGTAAATCATCCTTGATAAGGCTGCATATGATTTCATCACTAGCCACATACTGGTGAGATGAAAATGGCAGATTTACCTGCCTCACCCTTGCCCTTGGTATTTAAAACTCAGCTAAGATTTAGCCTAAGAAGGACATAAAAAAAGCCAAATGCAGGAGCCACTGGGTACTCCATTAGAAAGGGTCTTTCCCCTCCATCCTATACAAAATGACTAAAGCTCATGAAAAGTGTTGTAAAATGTTTATATAGAGGAACAGCAAAGTGTGTTGGGAAGATCCTTCAAGAGAAGTCAGAACCCTTGGGTCTAGTTCTACCTCTGCTTCGGAAAGACTGTGTGGCCAGGGTGAGATGCTAGGCTTCTCTTGCCATAACTTTCATGAGTGTAATAAAGGGGGAGGCAAGATTTCCTCAAAGATTGTCATCACTCTTAGGGTCCAGTTGTGTACATTAAACTGAGACAGAAGATACCACGTATGCATAGTCAAGAGCAGGTAGGATGGAAGAAAAATATAAATACACCAAGAGGGTTTTCTCCATGGGAAAAAAAAAAAAAAACTTATCCAAGACAAGGAACAAGATGAGATGACAGTGGCAGGGTGTGTGTCCCACCAAGGTTTACTCATCCGCCACCTCCACTTCAGTCTTGTCTGAAATGTGCTACCATGGCTAATGTGGCCACCACCTTCAGCCAATTTACCCTCTGAGATTAGAATTAAATCTGCAAAACTGATAAGATAACTGTGATTTCCTGCATGTCAACCAGTCTTCTCACTACTTTGGCAATCTTATTTAGACATCCCTTTCACAAAGGACTCTACAGGTTTCTGTTCTTCAAATGCTTTTAAATATAGTCCTTAATCTACCCTCTGGTTATTTCATTAATGAGTTAAAAAAAAAGTGTTGACAGGCACAAACAATTTCGTTGGAAAACTGTGCTTTAACATTATTCTCGGTCCACTTAACACTAAATACCGTTTAGACTCCCTTCACCCAGTAACCCATGGTTTCAGCATGATGATGTTCAGCATGATGACATTTGCTGTGTTATTTTTTATTATTTAAGCACATGTGTGTGTTTAACCACTTCATGGAGTCTAAATGTTGTTCTCCAGACATGTCATGTCCCAGATCAGGGTCCCTGTGTTTGCTCCTTCTGGGTACCAATTGGCCTTCCATCTCCCAGAGTGGCTCTCTCAGAGCTTGACTTTCCAGATGCTGAGTCTTGGTGGTATGCTGCTGTAGCACCTGGTTATAAATGCTACAACTCCAGATTGTGTCATCCAGGGTTGCCACAGGGGAAGCACTGAGGGACAGAGCTGAAGAGCATCCCTCCTACACACAGGGGAAGTGTTAGCTCTGCCCCGTGACAGTCTTCACCCCTCCAGGGCTCAGCCATCTGTGAGAAGTGATTTCTGACTGCATTGTGGCTTGTGCATTCATTTTCCGCTACCCTGCTGTGGAATCACGTAACTTCACCGTATGCCAACCATCCAAGAGCTTTGTAGTGGTAGCATGAAGAATAAATATTTTGGATATAATTTTGGACTCTTGACTTTGGTTTCTGCTCCATAGAATCTGACCTGGCACCAAGTGCTGGAAGAGGACACATGACAAGGAGCGTGTGCTGCCCTGGCGTCCTTACAGCCTCATTTGAATTGCCATATGGTCAGTGTGAGAGACCGAGTAAGCGTTGAATATTGATGGGGCCTTGACGAGAGAACCCATCTTGCCATTGCCAATTTAGTGTCCTTCTAGGGCCCAACAGTAATGTATTCCTGGGCCAATCGATTTTACCTGTCTGTGATCACAATGGGCATTTAAAACGTCACGTACCTGCACGAGTTTGAGTTTCCCATCTTGTTCTTCTTACCACCCAATATTGATTCATCATGGAAGCAAAAATGCTCACAGAATCCTAAATATGACCAATTCTCCCTTTCCTTTGTATCTGTTTTTCTAGGGATAAACTGGAATTAATTTTGGCATCACCAGATCCTAGTTCATCATCTTCCATATATAATGTACCTCAGACATCTGGATGAAATTGAACTGAATTTTCTCTTCCCCACTAATTGTTTTCATTTCCATACTTTGTTATCTTATCTCTCTGATTATCTGCTCCCCTCCCTCTCTTCCCTTACCTAGGTACTCTCTGCCCACGTTGAATGTATTTTCTCACTTTTTGCTTGGCTCTGTACTCCATATTCCAATTACATGGCAGAAGCTTTCAACTCTAGACACCGCCCTAAGTCTTCTCATTACTGAGCAGAGAGCACATCACATAATAATCATTCTACATGATCCCTGAGTGATGGACTGTTGGATTAATATAACTCAAGCCCAACAGGAAATTAAGCTAAGTCAGGGGTTTTAGATACTCTATCTAAAAAAAGAAGTGACTTTTATTTTCTGTCTTCAAATTCCATTTCCTTTCTGATCCATTTTCAAACTACACAATACTCCCTGCTTATAGGTACTGTTTTCTGAAGCTATAGATTAGTTCAAATCATGTCTTTCTGGATGGAGTTAATTTAGATGACTACAGCAGCATAATTTAACCATATTGCTTTGTATTCAACTGATTAACTAGTTTTTCTAAGCAGAGGAATAGTGCCAGCTAGCCAGCTTCAGGGAGAGCATGGGCTATGCTTTTCTATTCTCTGTTCTATGCTGATTCATCAGAATGGGGCATTGTCTTGTGAACCTTACTTCAGGCTGAAGGTAGAGCTATATCTCATAGCTTATTCATTTATAATGGCCTACTTGTTGCTAAGTTGGAAAGCTTGCTTTGTGTCACTTAAGGAGAGAATCACTCTTTCATGTGTCACCAATTTTTATGCTTTAAAGTTTCTAGAAACTTGATAACATGTCTTCTGTAACTCTTGGAACTCTTTATTCTAGAATGCAGTGTGGTATTGGCAAACAAATCCATTTAACATTCCAACACTTTGTAGTTAACTGGTAAAGGGGGATTTGATTTTGCAAGGAAATGTTGGAAAATGCATTACACATCAGATGATAAGCATGGGCTGCCAGAAAACATCTCATGTCATTTCTAATGAAAAAGTTATAAGCAAAACCCTTGAGCTGATTTCCCCAAACAGAATTCTAAGTACAGAATGCAGAGGATTCGCACTGAAGTTCTAGAGCCTGTGCTATGCCCGTGGCAGCCTGGAGCTCAAAGTCTACAGCAACATGCACTGCACATAACTCACCATTACAGGGGAGACTGCACTGTCAACTGTGTTCCTTTCAAAGGTGCCTGCATGCAATCAGATTACCACATAGGTGACAGGTATGTTTTCCAGGTACCAAGGTGAGCCACAGAAGGGAGCTCTCACTGGGACCTGCCCAAAGGTTCTAGCTCTGGTTGGAGCTCTGATAATTGTATGCCTGCCAATTTGCTAGTGTTTTCATGGAGATCAAACCTTTAGACAAAAAGCTATAAAGTCAACCAATTTTATTATCCAAGAAAACAGCAGTATTTCGAAAACAAGTACATATACCCTCCTGAGGACTGTGCTCCTGCTTCTTTTCCTTTTCTGTTAACTGACAAGTCAGGTCTGAGCAACTGCAGGGCAATTTTAAAATTAAGCACTTTTTAAAGTCTTGACATTTGACATAAATCTTCTGGATTGCTTCTTCACATTTAATAGCAAATTAAATAACACCAAGTTTGAGTCTCTCTACTGAAAGTGGGAAGAGGAGATGAAAGAGTCAGAGTTTCCAGAAGACTTAAAAGTACCCCTTGTGCACTGTCCTTCTGTCACACTGCTGAGGTCTCCCAATAAATTTCTAAGAACATGAAAAACCTGCAGTCTAATGGGAAGAGATCTATCATGTGCCCCTGAATTCATAACTTTGAAAATGAAGTTCAGAAAGTGGCTACAGAGAGGATGTCACTAGAGGCCCAGAAGGAGGTAAGAGCCTCCCGTGCCTGGGGCTATTAAAAAAGTCCATCCCCAGCAACTGGAGCACTTTCAAAAGTGCTCCTTGTCTTACGAGATAATTCTGAACCATCTTATCTTGCAAAGTTATAGCTGAAAAATTACTGGAGATGATTTTGTGTCATTTTTACTGAATGCAGAATTGAAATCTGTGGGTTCTTGTAGACTCTCCAAGGCCCCACATTGTGAGAATGTTGGAGCTGGGATTAAGTATTCAGGCTGCCAAACTAGAGGTGTTTTGCCTTTTTCTTGTTCCAGGAGATAGTCTCACATCATTTAAAAGTCCATTCTAACAACTTGCCATCTCGAGTTGTCTGCTTCCTTGATTCAGGCACCTGGGAGCCCCTCCACACTGGCTTTAGAGTCCTGGAGGGAAGAGTTGGTTCAGCTTTAGAGTGGCTATTCATGGCTGCCTCAGCTTCTCTTTAGCATACCTGACCCACTGTTCCCAAAGGGTCTTTTACCTTCCCATAGCTTGTGCAATGCCAGAGGAATTAGGCGCAGTGTTCTTCTTTGACAAGATACAACTTCCTTCGACATCAACCTGCACCAAATCCCAGAGCCTACTAACCAAGTTGCAAATCTCAGAAGATGATTTTTTGTCTTCTAGTCTAAAAGATCTCCCTGCTTATGTTCTTTAAAAAGTTATCTTTCAATAACCTGGCTTGGGTTCCCCAAGAGTGGATCTTACCATAATTTTCATCTTTTCTCCACTGCAAGTCCTATAAAATAGTAGGAAGTGGATGAGAAGGAAGGGGAAAAGGATGAAGAGGAAGAGGATGAGGAACAAAATTTTGCTACAAAATTTTAAGTTACTTTCTACACTCTTTCAGAGAGCTTGGGAGACACAAATGCTTCCCATTTCTTATTTTTCTCATGATAAACTGTCCCTTTACCTTTTTCATTTGTTTTTTAAATTTTCTGATACATGTGGAAATTAATACAAGAATGGAAGCCCCAAACTACAAATAAGAAGTGTTGATAGCTAAAGAATCATAAGTACATAGATGAACTTATAGGGATGTTTGCTTTTTCTGTGAATAAATAAATGAAAGCATTCACTGAGGTTATTTTCCAGATGAAAAATATGTGATGACCTCCCTAGCTTTTTGGTTTTAAAGTTTAAGGCACAAACAACACATTGATTTATTTTTGCATAATTAACAGATGATTTGGGCAGCACACAAACTGCATATTAAATCAAACGTAACATTGGGCATTGCTGTGAACATAACACCAAATGCAGTATTTCCCTCATGGGCTTCAAATCATAAAGATAGCATCAGTGCTATTATAATTCCTGCTTTATTATTATTTAAAAATTAAAGTTGTGCACATTCACAGTAGCTGGAGCATATCCTCACATTGCTCTCCTGAGTGATATAAAGGGTCCTCAAATTGATTGAGATGAACTTACAGCCTATGGTACTTTAGCATCACACTTTTAGGAGAACAAAGGAGAGATTTCTTATTAGACCCTTCATGAGACAGTTTCAGACATATGAGAATTACAGAAATGCATTAAGCTTGAAAGTCAGGCTCTGTCTACAGAATGGAGGAAAAATGGGAAAAAAACCTCCCTAACACTCAATGCAAGCCAGTCCCCTGATTGAAGGACAATACTTCTCACCTCACTCTGTTCATTCAGCAGTGGGGATGGCTGCCATCTTGAGGTTCCATATTGTGATTGCAGTGGATGGGCAGGAGCTGCCACGTCAATTCTCCTTTTGAATTTATATTTTACTCTTTTCAAATGGAATCCTAGAAAAGAATAAAGACAACCCAGTGAAATGTCTGACAGATGGAAACCCAGATGCAAGTCTAAGTCACAGAGGAGTCAAGATTTCAGTGGAGATGAATTTGGTTGTGTTCCCAGGGACAGAGATTAAACCACTCAGCCACAGCACTGTGTGCCCAGATAAAGGAATCAGATTAATTTCAGGTCCACAGAGATGGAGGCAAGATTCAGAATCTGGCAAATAGATAGGCATACAACCAATAAAGAAATCAGATGTAAATTCAATATGCTAAATGCTCAAAACACCCAACGATGAGATTAAAATTTGCTTGTGTTAGGAATATATAAAAATACTTTTGCATCATTGGTTTTAAGAGAAACTAAATGCTCAAAATATATGTTTTAACATATCTTTTCAAATCACCCTCTGCTATATAAATTGAAGGATCTCTCCCCTGTCTCTCTGTTCACGCAGGTTCAGAAGGATAGGATAACAATTTTAAGATTAGCATCCGTGGCAAGGTTCTTTCAATCTCAGATTGAAATGTATTAATTTTTATTATTAAATACTAAATGCACAATTCATTTTTGTGTGAAGAAGCTATTTTTAAAGTTTGATTATTTTGGTTTTTAAAAAAGATAATTTCAACGCAAAATTTACTTGCAATAATACATTGCTGAAGTCATTAATGCATTTCAACACATGAATTATATGCTGAGCAATAAACATTATCAATCCTACAGTGTTCAAGAGTTCATGTTTCAAACTATATGCAAAGAGTGGAACCCTAAATGTCTATTTTAGCTATATTTGTGAAGCATTTAATTTTTTAATTTTAATTTTTTGATATCAGGGATTGAATCCAGGGTTCCCTAATCCCTGGGCCACATTCCCAATTCCTTTCATTTGTAAAGCATTTAAAGATGTCAAGGTAAAGAAAAAACCCCTCATTTTCTTAAAAACATCTTAAAATTTAACTATTGTCATAAATTCAACATGAATAAATACAATATCTAAATAAATATGCTCATTCTACATGGTTTTCCCAGTCTGAGACTTGTGTTCGGTGTTCAATAGGTGTTTATTACAAATGAAACTGTCTTCTAGGTACAAAGGCTAGATGATACAATGTACAGAGATGTACAGATTTGCAGGCACATTGATTAATATGTCCAGTGGCCAAGTACTTTAGTGGACTGTCTAAATCCAAAGAAAAAAGGAAACTACCTTTTCCAGTTGCGGAGAGAAAAAGTGAACCTTAAAGTCACATAAAAGAAAGCAGTACAACTCATATGAGAAACTCTATAGTGATGTTTAGCAAGCAGACATCACTTTCTTTGTTAAATGTGTGTGTGTGAAAGAGTCAGTATGTATACTGGTAAAAATAATTTAAAATTTGTATAGATATATCATCCTAAATAATAGGTACAGTTTCCCAAAGATGTCTATTGAGAACTGATTTTTTAAAAATTCTTATTTTGAGTGCTCACTTGCTCAGTCTTGTTAAAATTCATTACCCAACTTTTCAGAAGAATAAAAATAAGATGATTCTTTGGTTGAAAGCTTAAGATTGCTTCCTTCTCTAGGACTTAGAAGAACTTTTTACCTGGGCCAAATCTCTCTGAATAGATAGCGTATATTGCCTCAGGAATATGTCATTCTCTAAAAGCTCTTAAACCTGGATAGCTTTTCCAGGGTTGCACAGCATGCCCACACACTGCCAGTGCTACTCTTCCTTGTTTCTCTTTACCAAAATGTATATGGAAGTGGGGTTAGAAGAAATGTCCCCTTCACAGTTTGTCTCATATTAACCATGTGAGTGAAAGAAAATCTTTCTCCACACTGCTTTTGGGACTAGATGAGATACTTCTCTTCTCTCTACACTAATTTTATATAAGATAGACTTAATTATTGTAGAGAGAATAAAAATAGAAAGGGATTCAGTGAGGAACAACGTAGAATTTCTGTGAGCATCATGGCAAATTATCATTAATGTGTTTCGACTCTACCTATGTAAAAGATATCTAGCTGTCTTGAATTTCTAAATCATTGCTGAACAGAGCAGCTCCTTTTTATGCTCTATCTTTGTCTGCTTTAAAAGTCAGAATGACAGGAATCATAGATATGACCAGGACCAAATTTTACTAAGAAAACCAGAAATACTGGCATTTGTAAGACAAAGCAAAAGCATGAGGAAGTCCAAGACAAACAGCATAGGTCCACTTTCTTCTTTCATTGGCAATCGTATTATTTCAAAATTAATATGAAAGGGTCTAATAGATGCATAGGGGCTTCATTTGTACAAGGAAAACTCTTTGGATAAGGATCATCTCCTTTTAATATCCTGTTAACCTAGATGGACCAGGTACATCCTGCTGAAAGCATTCCATAGAGAAAGACCCGCCTGCTACCATGTGTCACCAGTGTGCCGTCATTAGCATTTTTAGATTACTTTTAAACCAAGCCATCTCTTTCCCAATCACATTGTGTGCTTTTAGAGAGATATATAAAAAATGCTTTGCCTACTCACACTATCATTCAATGTTTTTGACACCAGGTATGCGGTGTGGCTTCCTCACATAGGAAGCACTTAGTTCTGCAGTGGACACCAGTGGGGTGTCCTCCAGGGCAGTCCAGTTCTGATACCTTGACTTAGAGATGGCATCAGACCTCACAGCTCAAGGGCTCTGTCCCCACTCAGATGCCAGTCCCAAGTGAGGGTCTCTAAAAATTCTGACAAACTGGCTTCACAGCCAGCTTCCCATGGCCCCCTCCCTTGAGGTTCGCAGAACCCAGGGAAACACTTTTGTTTGAAAGAATATCTAGTTTTAAAGCTAACATTAAAGATTTAATAAATAACATTTATAACCTTAAATAAACTATAATATATTTTATAATAAAAGTAAATGCCTATACATAATCAATTTTATATAATTATACATAATAAATTCATATAATAGGAAGTATGTATCCAATATTCAGAATTTGCAATGGTATATATGAGGTAATTATTATATTGTTTTATATTTCTTTATTAGATATTTCCTATTTCATAGAGCAGTATAAATTTTATGTAAAATGATGGAATATGCTTCATTGAAATTGATTTTGCAAATATTTTTCTATTTCTTCAACAGTTGGTTAATTGGAACTTTTTGTATATATAATTTCAAATTTTTACATAATGTAATTTTGTACTTTAATAATAACAGAATCTTATTATGCACTTTTGATTTTTCCTGAGGTTTTCTTTCTATTCTATTTACCTATCTATAATTATACATACTGATAATTGCTGATTAATAAGTATTCAGTATCTGGAATTAAAAGTTTATTATTACTTTTATTTCCAAAATTATCTTAGTTACTTTTTTTTTTAATTTTTTTTATTGGTTGTTCAAAACATTATAAAGCTCTTGACATATCATATTTCATACATTAGATTCAAGTTGGTTATGAACTCCCAATTTTACCCCAAATACAGATTGCAGAATCACATCGGTTACACATCCACATTTTTACATAATGCCCTATTAGTAACTGTTGTATTCTGCTACAAGGAGAAATATGAATTACAATGGATGGGATAGAGAGAGAAGATGGGAGGGGAGGGAGGGGGGATGGTAGAGGATAGGAAAGGTAGCAGAATATCTTAGTTACTTTTAACTGTAGAAATTTAAAAGTTCTGGGACATCTTTCTCCATTCATACCACTATCAAGATTCTGTTAGAACTCCCAGGAAATTTGTCAATCAATTTGAAATGAAAAATTGCAGAGTATTTGTCTACCCTGCCTGGATTCTGATTTCATCTTGAAGGTGAAGCTGCTGTCTTACATATGGGGAGAGCTGGGTAGAAAACTGAGCACTCAGGGGCTGGGGTTGTGGCTCAGCGGTAGAGTGCTCGCCTAGAAAACTGAACACTGAATTTGAAATCATGTTTCCCAATGCCAGCCAAGGATGCTTCTCCCAACTCTCTTGCACAGTAGGGGACAAGGGAGTGACCAGTGATACCTGGGATGGAGGTCTTCATTCTAGGCTGAAACTCCTCCTCTTCAGTGTGGAGGGGGGAGTGAATGAGACAGAGCCTCAGAAGAGATCACCAGGCTGATAGTATGTGCCTCCCAGGGCAAAGGAGGTAGCTCCCAGCCAGGAAGTGACAGGCTCCACCCAATGAGGGGGGTATGACATTTTTTCATACCAGTGCATCAAAAATACCTTTCTCAGGTACAGAGCCAAGCAAGGATGAGTGAGACACATTCTGTAAATTTTAGAAGAAAATTAAGGACATTGCATTTTAAAATTTTAATTAAGGAAAAATTTACTTTAAAAGTCCCAAAAAGTAGAACTATAAAACAAAGTTAGTTTTACTGTTGACTTTTTAAAAAATAATATTAAGATGCTATAGAAAGTGCAGATATTTGTAATGCAGACAAAATATTGGTCTCCAGAATATGTTTTAAAACTAACACAAACTAATAAATGGGCAAAAATACATACATGCAATCTATGAGAAACTTACCAAGAATATCCAGTAAAACATATGAAAACCTGTTCAACTTCATTAATGATCAAAAAAATTGGAAATTAAGACCAAATAAGTTAGTAATTTTTACATATTGGTTTTCAGTGAAATGTGTGATCAGTATTGATAGATTGTGTCGACCTAGAAATCATTGTATATCCTGCCAGAAAGAGTAACCTTGTTTTCCCCAAGTGGTGCTGTAATCATTCCCTAATGTCACAAAATAGAAACCACACGGGTCTGCCAGGAGAGGCACCCACCATGTCTATAACAGCCCTGCCAGTGTTAAAGGAATTATATAGCAGTCTAGTTTTCATCTGTGAAAAATCCATAAATAAACTGCATTATATTTACCATAGGAAGATCGAACCAGGGAAATGAATAAAACAGAGCCATACCTTTCATAAGTGTGGACGCTTTTCAAAAGAAAGTAACGTTTACTTCAGATTACATATGCTATTACCCTACTTCTGCAAGGTTTAAAGTGGGGAAAACCATATAAGTGTGGTGATACATGTTCTTGTGTGTGTGTGTGTGTGTGTGTGTGTGTGTGTGTGTGTGTGTAAGCACACAGTTTGGCTACATAGAAACTGATATGATCCAAGTGTCACCTGTCAGTCAGGGAGTAGATGGTGAATGTGTGAGGAACATTTATCATGCTGGCCTTGTTTTCCCCCTAAGCTCTACACCTTGTTATATAAGCTGTTTGTCTATCCTTCCTGGAATCCCTCTGTTCTCCTGACATTGTCCCCAGACTTCATTCTACCAGCAGGAAAATTCCTCTTGGCTCCATTGCAGTCTCCGAGGAATAGCTCTGCTGTGTGTCTCAAGAAAACAGCAGAGGCCCGGTGGTTTTGCTCCTCCTCCTGCCATCCCTCTCCTGCTGTCTGACAAGTGGAGGACCATCTGCCTGGAGCACTGTGGTCCCACTCCCCAGGACCTCCCCTGCTGGTCCCTGGAGAGGCCCATCCCCCAAACCCTTTCCTGCTAATTGTTTCAAGAGATTCTTGAGAGTCCCTCTTCCCTATTAGTAGGTAATAAATATTCCTTTCCTTCCCATTTCCTGTCTTGAAACAACTACTTATTCATTTTTTGCACTTTAATTATTTCATAACAAATATATATTTTTAAAGAAAAGAATCACTTAACTATGCCCTTGGAGGCAGTTCTTTTGGAGGAGAGGTGGTAGGTATTCAGACAGAAGTAGATACTGATTTCCTTCTTTCTTTCCCTACCCTTTCCCCCGCCCTCCTCCCTCCCGTCCTTCCTTCCTTCTTTCCTTCTTTTCATACTGGGGATTGATTGCAGGGGGACTTTACCACTGAGCCATATCCCTTGCTATTTTTGTTTAATTCGAGACAGGGTTTAAGTGGCTGAGGTAGGCCTCAAATTTGTGATCCTCCTGCCTCAGCCTCCCAAGTCACTGGTATTGTGACAAAGCTGGGGCCTTCTGAGAAACTGTGGCAATGCAAAGACCTCCTCTTCAAACCCTGATTTTTTGTAGTCAAGTCAGGAAGATTTCAGACTTGTCGCTCAGAGTAATAGGAATGTATTTATTGAAGGGCTAGGAAAGGGGAAAGGGGACACTCTCAAGGAAGAGAGTCGGTCCTCTCAAAAATGAGAGAGACAATGTGCCTCTTGGAGATCCCAGAGAAGTTTCCAGAGAGTCCTGCCCAGGTTCACCTCTTGACTTTTGACTGACTGATGGCAAGGTGATACCAGACTTTCAAGTCCCCACTGTCATGGCAACTCTAGGTCACCTTGGCCTGTGCTGACTGGTTCTAACTGGATTCCTAACCATACATTCATACAGATTTATGGTTAGGAGGAACTATCCTTATCTCTGAGTTTCAGCATCTGGTCACAAGTCTCCTGTACCAGGGTCACTTGGGTTTCTCTTACCAACATTATTTGGGGCCTGCATTTCTCCTGCAGTGAACGGGTTGTTTGCTGAGGAATGTGACATATCCTGTCCACTTAGGCCAGGCAGGGCTGCAGGTGAATTTTGTCTTGGAAGAAAAAAAGCATGTGGGGTCAGCACAGTGGGTCCATTTTATGGAATTAATTTCCTGACCTCATGTTCCCACCATTCACATCTGTCTGTCTCCTCACAGGATGACCAATGTTCGCCACCTGGCCTGACTCCCTTCTCCTTTCTTGCCCCCACATTTCCTTCTGTAGCCAACACTGCCATCTTTGTTGCCCTCAGCAAACAAACCCAACCTTCTCCCACTCTGAGCTCAGGCTTGGGAAAAGCCCATGCTCACTCCTCAATCTCAAGGCTGTGGATGCTTTCCCTAGACTTGGCCTGGTATAAATGCTGTCAGTAGCTACAAACCCAGGCTCCTTTCCTGGGCATGGAGACTTTAAGTTTTCTCTTCATCTCTCACAAGACTTTGGAGTACAAGTGGAAAAGCAATGCAGAAGAGGCAATGGGACTTGTCTTCTTCATACTGCACTGTAGCATGTGGGAATGTGCCATCATTACTAATCTGCCCATGACAGAAATGCTTCAGACTGTACCTGGTACAAGTGGGAGACTCGGCATTAACTCACGTGCACTGTGCAGCTGTCAGTAGATTTAGTTCTAAAAACATTTCTGACAGGGCTGTTCACTGTGCTTTATTGTTGAATGCTCTCTGCTCCAGAGGAAGCATATTGAAGTGTGAAATAGTCAATTATAACTGGGTAAACAAAATTGCTTGGATAAAACATTGTTAGACTCTGGGGTTGGGTGTTGAGTGTTCATTTCTCTTCATCTCAGGCAGGGGGTCCAGGGAATAGAAGAAAGATGGGGCACTTTAGGATGACAACTTGGTGAACAAACTCAGTCACCAAGACCAAAAAGACCTCCTAAGTCAATTTCATGCTGAGTTGTTTAAAACCATTTCCACATCAAATACTTCATGACTTCCCCATTTTGCAAAAACCAATGTTTGAATTTTTGTGAGGTAGACCTTGCATGAATTTTTTCCTCTTTAAACCCTTTGTAGAATTAATTTAATCGGTGAAAATACTCTCAAACATTGAAACTGACAAAAATAGAAGGGGATATCAAAACATAACTTTAAATGGCTTTCAATACTTCCAAAGCTTTAAATATGTCTCCAACTTTGGTGCATATCCTGTGCTTGCTTAAATGTCATTTAAGAAAGCTGTGATTCCTGTGTTGAGTGAGGACTTTAGTAAGCATGAGTAAGCAGGTTAAGGTTCTCCAGCTGAAGGTAGCATTAGGAAACGCTTCTCCCATTCAGTAGTAGGCATGTTTCTGAGTATTTTATTCCTTTTAGATCAAGTAGATATCCATTTTTGACAGTGTGAACTGATACTTTCTGGGGCATCAGTATGCCATTAGAACTTTACTTGGGTCTAATTTCACCTAAGATAGGGAAGAGAGCAAACTTTCTCCTTAAATGTCTCATTCATATTTAAGTGCTAATCTGTCACCCTTCACACGCCCCGAGTGATGTTGGTGGAGTTTTGTGGAGGGAAACAGGCAAAGGAAAAATCCCATGAAACCTTGACTCTCATCAATTTTGTGTCCTGGAAAGGACTTATGAGCAGGCAGCCAGGTCCTCTGGAAATTCCCTTTCTGATGTGATAGAGAGCATGTGTGACCTGTGAAGTCTTAGACTCCCCACCATGGTGGCCAGTATTAATAATGTGAGGGGGCTGCTGGTGCACAGGTAAAGATGGGAAACAGAGCAGGGAGAGAGAGAGGAAGAGAGAGTCCTTAGAAGCACTCACAGCTATGGGTGTCAGTCCTGGGAGCTCTCCTGGCCTTGGGAGAGAGTCCTGGGGAACACTTGTGGTCTTGGGAGAGAGTCCTGGGAGCTCTCCTAGCCTTGGGAGAGAGTCCTGGGGAGCATTTGTGGTTTGGGGAGAGAGTCCTGGGGAGCACTCAAGGCCTTGGGTGTCAGTCCTGGGAACTCTCCTGGTATTGGGAGAGAGTCCTGGGGAGCACTTGTGGTCTTGGGAGAGCGTCATGGGGAGCTCTCCAGGCCTTGGTGATATGGTTCTTGGCTTCCTCCATGTACCTAAGAGCCAGGACTTGGACCCAGTCATTACCCATTCTGGGCACCAGTCTCTGGCATGTGTTCAAGTGACCAGTCTCATGATGACTTCACTTTGTGCCTCCCTTCCATCCAACTCCATTACACTCAACTCACCCAAGGACCTGCTTCCCATGTGCCATGCTGCCCATCCACAGCCCTGGTGGTACTGTTGCTCCCCGTGTGGCCCCAGACCAT
The DNA here is from genome assembly GCF_001458135.2 of Marmota marmota marmota. Taxonomy (NCBI): domain Eukaryota; kingdom Metazoa; phylum Chordata; class Mammalia; order Rodentia; family Sciuridae; genus Marmota; species Marmota marmota. The sequence continues at coordinate 5,774,621 of NW_025999927.1, forward strand.
TTCCTTTTTCACCGTCATCCTTACAGACTGCACCAGGGGAATTCCTTCACGACACAGCCTTTAATAATGCACTTTACCTGGGGTTGGACCAGCCTTCTTTGAGGTGAAGCCTGAGGCATGACAAGAAGCCCCCTGCAGATTGGGTTTGTGTTGGTCTGTCCTTTGCCTGTTAAAGTCCTGCTGATGAGTGCTCAGCTGCTAAGATGTCAGGTAGTTGGGAGACAGGGTCTCTTTGTTTAAATATGGCACCTATCATATATACCAAAAGCTCTCAGCACATGGTGAAAGATCATAAATATTGGCACGAAAATTTCACGTTTCCTGGAACATCAATTTGACTTAGGTCGAAAACATAATCTAGTTTTGAATTTTTATGTCGTGACCCACCTGATTGTTTAACCAGCAGTGAGTTTACCATTCTGCCACTAACTCACTGCTAAGGGAATTACTTCTGTGAATTCTGTGGGCCAATATGCGTGTGTGTATGTGTGTGTGTGTGTGTGTGTATGTACACACAGGGTGGGTACATGTGTAAATGTGAATGTGTGAAGATATAGGGTTTGGTAAAAAGAACAAAAACGTCTTCCAGTAGCCTTTGTTTACATAGGAATAAAGGACACAGGTTCATCTCCTTGAAGGTCTAAAATTATCTCTCTGGAAATTATCTTTGCATTTCAAACAGTTGCTTGTGCATGGTGATATAAACTTTCTTCAGCTTAGAAAAAAATACTTTGAAATATGTAAGGGCAAAATATTATCTTATGAAAAATAGAAATTTGAGTTTTTGTTTGTGTTGAATGTTTTATTTTTTATTGGTGCATTATAATTATACATAATGGTAGCTTTGTTGTTACATAGTTACACATGCACATGATCTAACGATATAATTTAGTCAAGATTGTTCCCCAGTATTTCCCCTTTCTCTTCCCTTCCCCCTCCTCTATTGGTCTTCCTTCAATATTCATAAGTAGACTTTTAATTTAAAAAACCAAGTTTCCAAGTTAAATCAGTAATCACAAAAGAAATTAAAGAAAATTTGAAATATGGCTTTTTCTCATTTTTTTCTGTTTCTGGAAACATGGCTACAGTTTATTTCTGTATAAGTAAATTTGTTACATTTAATAAAGCACAAACTCAGATTTAAGTTTAATATGAAGATAATACTATTTTCCTAATATAAAGCAAATTTTGTCCTGGTGAAAGACAATTCCATTCTATGAAGTTTTTAAAGTTGAAAATGGTATTGTCAAACTCAATAGGAGTTAACATTCATCAATATTTGAATATATTTTTCTGATAGTTTATCAGATCAATTTGGAGAACACACACCTCTGAGCCAGTTAATTTGGTTAGGGATTAGAATTTCCATAAAGTGCCTTTTTCTGTAATATCATAAATCCATCAATCTGTGTTGCATAGATTAAAGGGTGGGCAGAAGATTGTCATCAAAATAAAGTACAGGTACCGTTTTCAGGAAGAAATGAAGGGACAGGAAGTAGCAAGACAGGAAGTAGCAAATGCAGTATTTCCTCTGACCCATCCCTTTTCTCTTGCTAAAAATCAGTTTTTTAAAAATCATAAACAAATTCACATTTTTTTGTTATTTTGTGACTTGCATGTGAGGAAAGTTTGCCAAGTGTATCACAGCAGTTGGCTTCTCCCTGCATCTCTCCTGGTTGGTCATGACCTCTTTCACTGCCTGTGAGGTCCAGAGTCCTGAGACAGTCCAGATAATGTGAGTCATTGGTGAAACACTAGCACTTGGGAAGGCAGAGCCCAGGGAGAGGGTGTCCAAACCTTGCTTGACCGTGACCCTGCACTGTCTGCCTCCATTGTCCTCCATCTCAGCGTGGTTTATAGTAAATACTTTTGTCAACAAGTTGTGGTATACTTTTGTCACCATGGATGAGCTGTGCCTCAATCTGCTGGTCATGATCCAACCAGACCAAGAGCTACTTACTGAGGATGGTTCCCCATAAAGTGTGGAAATGGTGCACAGCAAAACGAAGGACAGATTTCATTTAAAGTCATCAAACTGCTTTTGTTAACCAAAGACTGCTACTCCATCACAATTTTAATTTTGAGGATAGACTGAGATAAAGTGAAAATCCGTTAGCAAACTATTTGGGGACAAGTACCTGAGTATTCCAAATAAAAATATAAATTTTGGTTTTGTAAAAAGAAAGATTAAGAGAGTAGTTATATTAGTTTTTATGAATCATAAATACTTTCTAAAAAATTCTGGAGTGCCCTCCCACCTGAATCTGCAAGATTTCTTAATCTGCTTGCCTCTTATATTACAGATAGCATTGCCCTGTGCTATTAACCATGGTCCCTGCTAGATGTCAGCTGAACCAGTTGGAGTTTTTTTTAATACTTAAAAAATTTTTTTAAGTATATTTTTTAAAATTTTGGTGGACCTTTATTTATTAATTTATTTATATGTGGTGCTGAGAATTGAACCCAGTGCCTCATACATGCTAGGCAAGCGCTCTACTACCGAGCCCCAGCCCCAGCCCAGGGTTGTCTCTATTAATAATGTCCAAAACAAGTCAAGAGAAAGCTGACATAGTAAAATGAAATTTTCATGAATCAAACCATCTTCATTGTGTGGATCAGAGCCAAAGGGGTCAGATGGTTTCTTCTTTACTCCCTGTATCCTAGATTTCTTCTGACCCCTATTTTTTGTTATTGTTGTTGTTGTTCCTAATTTTAAAATACCCAACATCAGCTTGCATAACTTTATCTCAACTTTAATAATTCCACAAAATAATTTTCTTTCTTCAAGTCTTATTTCCTTCATGAATGACATGACTACTCACTACCCCTCATGCTCTTGGGTCATTCCAGCTCCTCACTGGTGTCACCTTCACCCTCACAGAACACCCACCTATTTGTGGAGGCTGTTCCTTGTGTATCTGAGACAACTCCAGAGCCCAGGGCATCACCTCCATCCTCAGTGCTGGAGCGTTAAGCCCTACACACTGCGTTTCTCGCTCCCCTCTCTGTATCTTATATATGAAGGAGAGACAGAGCTCCCTTGTCATACGTATCTTTTTCTCTCTAATTCCTTTTTGATTTTCCCATTTCCTCTCTGTGTCTGTGCTAGCTTTCTCGAGCCCGTCTACACTATGTTCCTTCTATTTTGTTGCTTCAAATAGGATTTTCCTTTCTATACTGCTTTCATTTTGCCTTTCAATATTATTTCCTGACTTCCCCCCTCTCTCTCTCTCTTTCTCATATATATATATATATAATTTTTTTTCCCTGTTTTGGTCAGGGTGGATTGGAGAACTGTTTGCTGGGAACATTTCCTCCATTGTGGATTGAAGGTCTGCACACTTTATTCTGTGATTCCTTTCTTAGTAACTCTTATCTTTGAATGATGCCAGGTCTTTGCTTAGTTCTCAATGGAGAGTCAGGCTGGAAGTGACCTGCCCCTTGGGGACTGAAGACCCTCTGGTTGACTCTGGTTCTGTGCCCCTGTCATCCCTCTTTCTTCCAGGCCTAAGCTGCCAGCCTGGCTCCCACCCAGGTGTCCTTTCTCTGGCCACTGCTCTCACCACCCTTCCACTAAGGTCTCTCCTCGGACTGCTGCCATTCTAAGCTTGTGGCTCCTGTGTTGAGCAGTCTGCACAGACAGGCCCTCTCAGGTTCCAGGATCTGCCTATCTTCCTCTTTACTGCTCTAATCAGAGGGACACTGGCAGGTGCTGCAGTCTGGCTGGGCCAATTCAGAAGCCACTTGTCAAAGGAAACAAACTTTATTTTTATTTTTTTTAATTTTTATTGTTGGTTGTTCAAAACATTACATAGTTCTTGATATATCATATTTCACACTTTGATTCAAGTGGGTTATGAACTCCCATTTTTACCCCGGATACAGATTTCAGAATCACATCAGTTACACATCCATTGATTTACATATTGCCATACTAGTGTCTGTTGTATTCGGCTGTCTTTCCTATACTCTACTATCCCCCCTCCCCTCTTCNTTTGATTTCATAATGGCTGCCAATCTTCCTGGAGTGAGATGGTATCTTAGGGTGGTTTTGATTTGCATTTCTCTGACTGCTAGAGATGGTGAGCATTTTTTCATGTACTTATTGATTGATTGTATGTCCTCCTCTGAGAAGTGTCTGTTCAGATCCTTGGCCCATTTGTTGATTGGGTTATTCGTTTTCTTATTGTTTAATTTTTTGAGTTCTTTGTATACTCTGGATATTAGGGCTCTATCTGAAGTGTGAGGAGCAATAAGAGAGGTAAATAGGGAGCCTACATCCTGCGAACTTTATTTTTAGAACACACACACCTCACCACACAGCTCTTCAGGAAAACCCTCAGAGCCCAACTGCCACCACCGGCTTCCCACAAGCCTCTCCACCTCCCCCACTCCTCCTGCTCTTGAGGCCGATTGGCTGGGTCGCATGGGCGGAGCCAAAAAAAGTCCCCCAATGAGCAGCTCCGTGGTCTGAAAGGGTGGGAAAACAGCCCAATGAGCATCACTGCAGAGGAGCCAATCAGTTGGCAGCTAGAAGTTTGCTGGGGCCGCTGTGAGCCAATCATCAGCTGGCAGCTGGAAGTTTGCTGGGGCCCCTTCGGCTGTGGCTTTCAACAGGCAGGCTTTTCTGGATTATGCATTTCCTCTTGGGCAAATTTGTATTTTTGCCTGAAGTTGGAGAGAACTTATTGTGGAATCTCTGCCAGTCAAGTCACATCATCTTTGTTCTCTGCTTAGTTTGCATTTGTCTTTATCATTTTCATTTGATAAAGTACTGTTTGTTCACCCTATTTTCTCCATTTGGTGGTTAAATTTCCCACTTTTTCCTTGGTTTTACTTGCATTGAACAAGTTACAATAATGGATGAAAAACAGGATTTTAGAGGAGGAATTTAAAGATTTTATAGAGTGAATGAATAAATAAATAAATTAATCAATAAGTTGATCTTGAATATGAAGTTTTCTAATTTTGCAGCAGAAATTTTTACTGAAGACCTCTCATATTTAAGCTATAACTGCATATATTCCTAATCAAAAGTCCATCTTTCCAAGAACTTCCTTGCCCTTGCTTTTATCTCTTAGTTGTAGCCCCTAGCAATGACCCAGCATTCAAACTGCAAGTTCTGGCACTAAAATTTGTGTCCAGGTTACCCCAGAAAGGCCCTTTATTTTCAGAGGTCCAACTTGAAATATAAACTATTAAGACTGATTTCTCTAGATAGAAGTATAATGAATGCTGAACTTGTTATAAAACTAAATCTCTTTAGAGGTGCATGAGGCAATTTTATGGTTGTACAAAAGACAAGACCATCTGCTTTATTCACCCCGTGATGGAATGACCCTAGATGTGCTCTGTGGATTGTCTCTTGTTTTATTAACACCATTATCTTTTTTATAATTGGTACCAAAAGAAGCCTTTGTAGCTGACTTTTAGGTAAAATTCTTAAAAAACTAAAGATATGCATCAAAACTATTAAATCTTTTGTGAACTTAATTTCTATATTTTAATATCCTTATTTCATGTTTGTTATCAAAATAACCATATACAGTTGTCCTTCAGAATCTGTGATGGATTAGTTTTAGGATTCTGCTTCATACCAAAACCCAAGGGTTCTCAGGTTCCTTATACAAAATGAAAATGTTTGCATATAACCTAGGCACATCCTCCCACATAGTTAAAATAATTTCCATATTGCTTATAATACCTAATTCAATGTACATGCTGTGTAAATATACTGTACTGTCCCAGGAATAATGACAAGAAGAATGTCTGTAAATGTTGCCATTTTAAAATCTTTCTGGATAAAGAATGCTGAGTCTCATTGTAACTCTATGTAGACGTTTCTTCATTTGAGTTTATCATTTCAATCATCTGTCTCATTCTCTGAACTTTATCTGTCTCCATTATTTCATTTTTGTGTCAGAGAAATGCAATAGGATTGTAAATGTACAGAACTATAGCCATAAATGTATGAGAACACTCTTTATTTAATTTTTAATATAAAACCTGATCTTGTCCAAAATCTTTTTTTCTCTACAACAAAATTTTACTTAATATGTTCAGACAATTTTCTGATATGTAACAGTTATCTCATATTCAATTTTAATATGTACCTTAGGATCATCCAGAGAGATAGAACTGTATGGATGGATGGATGGATGGATGGATGAAAATGAAGAGGAGGAGGTTTATTAGGGGAATTGACTCATGTGATTATGCAATTTGAGAAGTCTCATATCACAAATGGCTGTTCACAAACTAGAGAGCCTGGGCAGCTAGTAAGCATATTTTAATATCCTTTCAGGTTCCTTATACAGGTCCATTTAACCTTGGAAGGCCCCAGAACCAAGCAGGTGGCTGGTGCAACTCCTAGAGTACTGGGGGTTCTGATTTCCAAAGGCAGGAGAAGCATGGCGTTCTGGCTCCAGAAGACAAAGCAGGTCAATACAACTCTCATCTGCCTTTTTGTTCTATCTGAGTCTTCAGCAGGTTGGGTGGTGCCCACTCACATTGAAAGTGAATTTTCCCACTCAGTTCACTGATTAAAAAGCCAATTTCTTCTAGAAACACCTCATAGACATACCCAGAAATGCAGCTTCACCAGCTGTCTGAGCATCCTTCATCCAGTCAAGGTGACAGTCACAGGGAACCCTCATATAGAGATATGGTGATGTAGTATGGTTAATGTCCTGCACCTTTATTTTGGCCTTAAACTGATTTACCAAATTTGTGTCTATTTAGTTACCATATAATTATTTTTTTAGCAAACTTGGCATCCTTTCACCCAATAACAATTATAATAATCATAATCCTCATAAGAATTCTTCCTCTCCCCTAGTAAACTCCTTTTCCCAATTGTCAGTAGCCATTTTCATTTATTATCCAACTCGTCATCCCCTGAACTTCCAAGGGAGAAAGGAAAACAAAGCATTCATATGATTGAACGAATGAATAAATACTTAATGAGCATCCATGCAGCTCTATAATTTTGCAAACATTTTAACATGCATTTTCCTCTTATTTTGCTTAATCCTGTGAAGCCTTGGGATAGATAATGTTATCCCAGTGTGTAGATTGTGGGTTAAATTGCTTAAATGACAAAAATCCATGTCACATGGTTAATAAAAGGATTAACTTAGAACACTAGCCTAAATTATCTGTCTCTAAACCACATCATACTGTTTTTCTTCATATTTCCTTCCCACCAACTAATCAAATATTAAAGACTTTCTTGTTGCCTAGTGTTAGAATCATAGTGAAACTGAATGCTAATTTTAGCCTATGTACATCTCACATTGTGGACATAGTCTAGACACGGCACACATAGAATCATACATGGGTCTTTGACATTGGCTAGTGCAAACATATATCGCTTTACAGATGAGTGTGCACATATGCACACAACACTGAGAATTCAGGACCGTATATATTCTTTCAAATGGTGTCAACTTAGCTAAGGCTATAAACTTTTTCCCAATGTTAAATTCTGATTAATGTTCATTGGAAAAATTGATGAGGGACAATATTCCTCACAACTCCAGGATATTTCTGAACTACACCTAGAATCCAGAGAACAGTCTGGAGCCACACCAGGTTCGTCCTGGCTCATATATCAGGAGTGGGTCCACATGCCTGAGAGGAGCAACAGACACCAGGACCCTTGTCACAACTGCTTGCTCATAGCTGAATGCCCATCTTGCAGCTGTGTGGAAAGCACCCTAGTGTGTCCCCCTCGGACAGTGAACGGCCCAAAGGCCGGCTTGAGTTGGAGGAAGTGATCAAGAGGGGCAACCACAATGTGGTCAGGCAGCACCAAGTTCTCAGAAATCTCTCAATATTATTTATTATTTATTCATTTATCAATACTAGGTATTGAATCCAGGGCACTCTACCATGGAGCTACATCCATGGCCCTTTTATTCTTTATTTTGAGAGAAGGTCTCACTAAGTTGTCCAGGCTGGCTTCAAACTTGCCATCCTCCTGCCTCAGCCTCTGAGTTACTAGGATTACTGGCATAAGCCACCACAGGTGCCAGGATGCCCAGTCTTAACATCATGAGACTCTAGTTACACTGAAGATACCTTTTTTTGAAAACATTTAAACTGATTGGAAGACTTGAAAACCAAGTTCATATACACATATGCTTTCTTGAAGAGAATATTCAAATCATTTTCTCTAACTGACAGGGCCATGAACCATATAAAATATTCCTTAGAACTGCAAAATATTTTTGAATTACATTAAGAAAATTGAGAATAGAGGAATTGACTCACACTACCACACTAGGTCCTCTGAGTGGTTTAGCAAATAAGTTGGCTCATATCAACTCCAGAATGGCAAAGAATAGTGTAAGAAAAATGTCAGTAGTTTGTTGTAGTCATCCAAAGTCTGGATGACTTGTGCCCTCAGGTGAGCCAGCCCATACTTTGGAAACTCTGAGCAGCCAGAAGCATCAGTGTTGGGAGTCAGCAGAAGAGATATGAAGAGAACAGGGATGTGTGGGGATCTTGTAGATGGCATCATAAGGGTGCCACACTCAGCCCTGCTGTGGTGACTTTTGGCATGTTTTGACCTGATACGTACATGCTATATAAGCTTATGTGGACTTAAAACTTTTGGTTTTCCTTACTTGGGAACAATCCAGAAGGTCAACAACCACAGTAACTGGTACTTTTCCTCCTACAAAGATTTAAATCAAAAGTCAACAGGCAGAGGACGGAGACCTTTGCACAACAGCTTGGAGAAATGCAGCACTCTCACTCCAGGTTGTCCCTGACTTCCTTCCCACTCCTGTGAACTGTCACTGTTCTGAAATGACATTGAAACTATTATTAAGAGAAAGAAAAATGCTCAAGAAAGGGATGGCTCTTAGCTGGAACAAGGAAACCATGGATAGGTGGAAGAGTTCAGATCCACTGGGGGAGGTGTACAGCATGCTCCATCACGACGGAGTGTGATCTTTAAAGTATCGGAAGCATTCAGTCAGAGCACAGTTTGTTGAAAGTCAAATGCTATGCTCACTTTGGGTATGTGATTATGAAAGCATGAGACTATGGACAGAAATGCGACTTCATGTCAGTTAGGGACATAGAGGAAATGTTTGGGGGATGTTCTGGGATGTCTATAATCAATTCCTGAGCAGAGGCTCAAATTCCGTCTATTCCCCTGTCAAAGTATATTATAGGAATTATCTGTTCTTATAAATCTATTTGTGAAGATAAATAGAATACCAATATCAAATATGAAGATGCACAGTGATTTTTGTCTTGTGCTAAAATAAGAGTAGCTCTGGTCAAAAGATATTATAATATTGACCCTTTGAGTATTTAGTCTGATGGCTGGACTGGAGTCCATCTACTGAAAATCAAAAGCTCCTCTTCCTCCTCTGTTCCTCTACTAAGCTGAAATGCACATGGTTCTCAATGTGAAATTAAGTCCTGCAGGGAAGAGGGTAAAACTCTGGGGAAAAAGAATGACAGGTTATGAACTGGAATACACAGGAGTCACCACAATTCTAATTATTCCCTCCACTAATTTCAGAGAAAATAAGCCAGGCTTAAGTTCAGTGACGGTGATCAAATCCTTTCCAACCAGAGTAAAACCCTTCTCAGATTAAAGGAAAATCCCCTATGAAATTAATAGGAAGGCAAGCCATGCAAAATGCAAAAGCTAAAGTACTTAAGCTTGTGACACCTTTTGTACACATGTTTGTGATCCTGAACTACAAATTACAATGTATGGGAGATTGTTGCAAGACAGAGTGAAGCAAAGAATAGGGAGGCAGTGGGGACAAAGTGCTGTGACCTTTTCTTGTGATGTCCTTGTCCTGCTTGGGCATCAGGCTGATCATAGTCTCTTAAAATAAGTTTGGAAGCATTTCCTTTCTTATATTCTTTGGAAAGTTTGAGATGAATTAGTGTTAATTATTCTATAAATACCTGATAAAATTCAGCAGGGAAGTTCTCTGGACATTGGCTTTTCCTATGAAAGATTTTTCTTATGGATTCAATTTCCTTGATCCTTATTGGTCTGTTCAGATCAATTTATCTATGATTAACAATAGCTATAGCATACTTATTAATGATTTACATTGATTAGGAAATTCAACTCTTCAAACAAAGCTTTGTAGCAAATTCCATTTTCCCCCTGTAGTGGAGGGGATCAAATCCAGGGCCTCGTACATGCGAGGTAAGTTCCTTATCCCTTAACTACATGCCTGATCCAAAGTCTGTTTTTTATTATCCCTATTTAGGGATTGAAAAAATGGTGTAAAAATTGCCCTAGTAATAATTAATGAGATGAGGAATCTGTGGCATGGCCTATGGTGGCATAATCTCATGTATGCACTTGAGAATTGTGTCCTTGGCCTGGGTGAGACCCATTGGTAAAGCAGTGCCTTATTTGGCCTGTTCATGAGTTGCAGCTGCTCAGCCCAGGTGACCGACTGTCCATACGCAAATACAACAGAGATGGAGGCTTGGACTGATCACTGATGGGTCTACCTTGGGTAGGGAAGGAAGAGAGGGCTGAGGGATGTGCAGATGAGCACATGGTCCTCGGGTTCATTCAGTGAGGGTCTCAGTGAGAAAAGACAGGCGGAGATGTGGGATGTGCAAGGATCAAGGGTGGTGAACAGAAAGATTTGAAATCAAGATGTTGGAAGCTTACAAAATCGACACAAATAGACAAAAGAGCCTGGTATTAGCTGAAATCTTTGTTTCTAGGGAAGCAATTATTAAAATAGTATTGCATAAGTTTAATTGGAGATTAGTCACTAAGAAACAGAGAGTCTGTCTTGGAAGAAGCTACTTAATGAAATGTAAGGTATTTTGTTTTTCAAAATGTGTTCCATGTAAGCTTAAGGGATACAAGTTTTTCCTGTATAAAAGAAGTTTGGTAATAAGATAGGTTATGCCCCTCCACTGGAAATTCACAGTGCAAATTTAAATTCCTTTAAACTCAGGTCCTTTAAATGCCTATGTAATAAAGCTGCAAAAACATTTGTCTTGCTTAAATATGAAGTTCTGCTTTCCAAGTCCTATTATCATCCTTGTTATCATCCTCTAGAATGTCTAGCACTGACTATACATCCAATGATTATGAATTTAGACATATTATAGAAGCCAAATATCAATATCATAGTATAAAATTTACTAATGTTTCTATTTGACATCATGAATACTAATATCAGTTTGTCAATATTTTTCATCACATACAGTTTTGAAAACTTTCTAAGTTTCAAAACCCTAATAATATCACCTTCAATTATATTCACCACAAAACAAATATTATTGCTAAACACAAGGGCCTAGCAAATTTCTGATTATAAAATGTGTACCTTTGAATAGATGGTTGGTTTGCCCACATTATATGTTCCCTGTTAGGTATGGCATGATTAGACTTAATACATAAATCCTGGTAGAGATAAAACAATTAAATAGTGATTCAAAGTTATTAACTATACCTGCTAAGGGAATTGATAAATCAGAATTTGGAAGTTATAATACAAAGAGGCTCTTACATAAGGAGGAAAACAGAAATTGAAATCCTGAAATAACTAAAATCACTGAGTACTTTTGCCTAACAATAACAAAAACCTTAAATTGCCTTTTTTTTCAAATCAAATTTTCTCTACCTAAATTTCCCCCAAAGCTCTATCATTTTTCAAAAAAGCAGAAACTTTGCAGCATGTTTTCTGAGGCATTTTTTTGAGAGTGCTCATGACCTTCCAATTTAGCACTAAGACCACATTGTGCAATGATTCCAAGACAAGCCATTCCCTGGGAGAGCCCCATTTCCACTCTCAAGGAGTCAAGCAAATGATAGAAAATACTCTATGGTTTTTGAATAGCTAATCACATGCTCATTTGCAAGATAACTTCTTTCCTAGTCCAGCTCAAGATATTATATATCTAATTATTAAATTGCTCTATAGTATATTTTTGGTTGAGAGCACATACTTTGATGTTTCTAACTGCATGAAAACTCATTTGTACTCTTGCTTGAGAGAGGCATTTTTACTTTATCCTGCTTCCTTGTGGTTGGCATGCTTATTTCCCAGGTGATTTAAAAAATATTCTGGGAAATTTTACTTTCTTTTTAGTTTGCTCAATAAATTCAGGCTATCCTTCCTTTGGAATCATATGTATATTGACACTAATATGAACATGAATATTAGCCAGTGACATTTCTAGAGGTGTCTTATTCTAAATGCTATGAGAATTATATTTTCAGATCAAAATTGTATAATTTAAAAGGATCACTGTACAACACAGTACTTGTTCTGTGTTGTGAGCCTGAAATTTTGTTAAGAGGATAGGTCTCATGTTAAGTATTCATGCTAAACACACCCATAAAGCCAACCAGTCAAGAGGCACAAGGAAACTCATATCTTGGCTGTGTTGAGGGCATCAGGAGGGTATGTATCAAATTATATATGTCATATTTGTACATTTTCCCCTACAAGTTATACCTCAATAAAATCACTAAAAAATAATAATAAAATACAAGTTTAGATAAATCTTTTAAATTGTATATATGATTTTTTCAGAGAGAATATAAATCATGAAGCTTTCTAGATACATACACTCTGCCTCTATGGGAACACTGGGGCAAATCCTCTCTCCTGCCTTTTAAAATGGGAAACAGCTATGTGTACTACACTTGCAAGAGTCCCTGTTCTAGGTTTTGAATATGAATTTACAAATAATCTCCAGTGTGCCAAGTTCTTCTCTGGGAGCACTGTGGATGTCACATTCCCAGGTCGGAAGCTGTGGGGACTGGGAAGTTGGTCTCAGGAGTGGGAGGGCCACAACCTAGGTTCTGCTGTCTCTTTTGTTCCTTCAGTAAGTCATGGGCTTCCAGGAAGGCTCTCTCTAATGCCATGTAGACCAAGTGTCCACCAGCTGTCTTGCAGACCATTGACAATGGAAGAGCCCATGGGGAACCCAGCCATGGTTTAGAACCCTGGGTAGGGGTTAAGAATTTTCCAGACTGGTCTCTGGAGTTTTCTGGGTGCACTTAAGGCCAGGGCTGCTGAAGGCAAATCTCAGGTTTGTACCACCTGGGAGCATGTTGGGAGACCCTTCTCTCCCCAGCTGCAAACTTGAGCACTGCATCTTCTTTAGGACCAGGAGGAAACACAGCTCAGCCCTCCTCACAGGAAACAGGAAGGAAAGGTATCTTGGCACCCAGATGCACCCAGAATTAAATCTCACCCATGAGATGCTAGGAACTTCTTAAGCCAAATGTGTGCACCTGAAGTCCAGTGGCCTTAGATACCTGTCAGAAACAAATTAAATCCTCTACACGAGTCCAGAGAATTTGTTCTAGGTCTTAAAAATACTCCATAAATAATTGTACAAGGGAGCTAAGCGTATCAGAGGCAAAGATTATTACACATGAACACCCCAGCTGCAAACTTGAGCACTGCATCTTCTTTAGGACCAGGACCAACAACACCAACGCTAAAGCACTCCCAGAGTTGAAATGTTCAGATATGGGTTATAAATATTTAAGCTTATTTTCTTAAAGACATAAATTGAAGTTAGAGACTCACTGAATAAACAGGTATATAATCAGACCAGAAGGGGATTGCAGACAGGAGAGAAATGGCAACATTTTTCAGAAAAATGGTTTAAGTGTTACCATTTAGAAGCAAAAATAAACAAATAACAAAATCCAAAACTGGACAAATAGAAAAGAATCCACCACTAGAAATATCTTAGTGAAATAACAGAACACAAAAGATGATCAGAAGCATTTAAAGGAAGCCTGTGATGCCATCAGAAAATTTTAAAATGCAATGTAATTTCAAGGGACTACCATTTTGACACAAAAATTAGGAAAAATACTGACCTACACGTGAAGCAACTTGATGTTTAGCTCAGGTAGCAATGTGTGCTAAAGGGCAAGGAAGGTATGAATGGGTCACAAAGGTTAGCCTGTCCACTTGGCAAAGGGTGACTATCCTTATTCTAAACCAAATGCAGGTGGATAGAAATATTAAGCATGTAAGTGGAATTTTCTTAAAATCTTGCAAAAAGAATAGGAATATTTCTGTATGGTAAAAAGTACTAATTTATTTTAAAGATAAAATGTAAAAAACACAAATAGGACAGGAAACAATGGATGAGTTACTATCCCATTAAAATGAGAAAATTATTTATCACAGTTAACTTAATACAAAGGGCAAAATATAAAAATATTTGCAACATAAGTATTTATCAAATGTTTAGTAACCAGTTAACAAAACTTGCAAAATCAGTGCAAAAAATGACAATGTAAGTGAAAAATAGATTAAAATTATGATCAGACATTCAAAGAAGAGAAAAAAAAATGATGAACAAATGAGCAAGCGTTTCAGCACTAAAAGTCAAGAAAATGTAAATTGAGACACAATAAAACATGATTTAAAACTCAAAAAGTGAACTAACAATTTCAAGCACTAGCAATTGCAAATCACTGCAAGGACTCTGCATAGCACAGTCCCCAGGGCTTAGGGACTCCTGGTGGCAATGTTGAAATCAGAGCCACATTAGGCACCTTGCTTCAAGTAGGAAATGTGCAGAGTCCTGGACCCAGAGATCCTGTCAGAGGCTCAGACAAGTGCACATGAAGGGGACTGGTGGCACAGAGGTGTCCAGGGCAGTGTTTTCTGTCACAGGAGAAGAAAGCATGGACACAGACCACATGTCCAAACAACTTGAATATCCAGGCACATCCGTGTCTATGTGTTACAAACTATGTAGCATCCATAAAAATGGCTTGTTTTTGCATATCTGCTATTACATATAATGGCAGATATGGAAGTTATCCTATATTAATAAGTCATGATAGGATTCAAGTATACAGCCCAATCAAAAACTGTAAACATGCCCATGTAATATTCAAATGAATTTTGCTTCATTTTCTATATTTTCTGAAGTATTGTCAAAAATTTTTAATTAGAAAAATATTTACATGTAAGTTCAGGCAAAATACCCTGAGTATGAAAAATAAGATCAAAGGAGGCTTTACTAGTATGTAACTGTTAATATGAAAATAAGGCATAGAAAAGAAGCCAATGCTAATGGACCCTTTGGGAAGGATGGGAGAGGACCCAGATGCATCCATGAAAGAGACATTCAAGTATAAATCACATGGGAACAGGAAGTACATTTGTGTTTTGATTTTGATCTTATTTTCTTCTATATTATGTTTTGTGGTTTGATTTATTGTTATAACTAATAAATTAATAATAACAAGGTCCTTTTATACTTATTGCTTAAGAATACATACTGGCTCCATAATTATGTTCTATTTTCCTGGTGCATTAGCTAATGACTAGGAGTGGCTAATTTATACAATTATAGCCCTCCAGAACAAATTCTTTTTTATGTTAGCTACTTACCTAGTCACTTTATTTCACCTATAGAGAACAAAGGAATTTAGCAAGACCTGTTAGGTCTTGGGTATTTATATATAATAGACTGTAAATAGTATCAATTCTGAGAGTTTTGTCTAATTGTTTTAAATAAATTTTAGTAGATTTTATTTGATTGGAGCATAGAAGTTGATAGAAAGTAAACATAATTTTTGAGCATGTATGTATAGTTGATTGTGTTTGTATTAGGAAAATAAATATACATATAAAACATCCTGTTCAGGCTTTTGAATTATGCGTGGATTATTTCACAATATTCCATAAACAATGACTTTGATTCCTTGAATCACAAATATTCCATAAATCCTAACAGACAGAAGGATAATATATTTTTTCAAGTTTTAAAATCGTGAATTTTCTTTTTAATATGTTGATAGTTACCCATGAGTAAAAGTATAAAGCTTTCTACAAATCTAGAAATTGATGAATACTGTGTGTGTGTGTGTGTTATGCATTATAGAATTGCTTCCAAAATAAAAGAGCCACTTCATCATTTAAGGCCTTTTGTATCACAAAACTCAGGAATATAAAAACAAGCTTTTTGCTTGAAAGATTTGTGATTTGCAAACTCTTCCACTCTGATATTTCACTAAATGATTAGAATATTGCCTCACATGGCTGATGGTGAGATCAGAGTTCTGGAGGGCTCAATGTGAAGGATCAGTTTTGTTGAGTTGCAGGTTAGCTCATCCATCAAGCAGAACTGTCGCTTGTGTTAATGGATCCATTCTAGTCCAACTACTTCAAAGAGGCATTTGTTACTCTCTCAATTTGTTGATTTCTATACAAAATTTTCAGATATAAGAAATTTTACTATTCCAAACTTAATCGATCTTATGTGTCTTGCTTAAACTGATTGGTTGCACATCTTCCTAGGCCTGGCACAGAGCTCACTGACAGTTGCCCCTCTCACTCCCTTGGCACTACTATGTTCTGATCTCCTTCCAATGCATCCTCTCAAGCCACTCTGTCTCCTAGGATTCACACCTAAGAGACTTTCCCAGAAGTGTTTCTCACTGTAATTGTTTTTGAGTATTGGAATTGTCAGGCATGTTGCAGGTGTCAGGAGAAGCACAGCGAATGATAAATGTGTGAATTCTCCTCTCTTTCACCTGTCGACAGCAGCAGCTTACTCCAAGTGAGATCTATAGGTGGGTCAAATCCTTTTGAACAAGCAGAAGCACACGGGCTATCAAATGCATGCCAACAAGTTCTGGCCAAATGAGACACGTTGCTTTTATAAAAACATTTGAATAATACCCTAGAGCATTTGAGATGTAGTTTTTATTGCACATGTAATTTTAATAAGCTGGGAGCTCTGTTTCTAAACTCAGGTTTGTTCACAGTAAAATATATCATCCTTGAATTTACAGTTTATTAAGCACCTCTTTTTCTTCCCTGAGGATGAGTTAAAATTTTGACAGAAACATAAGCATCAGAGTAATTTATATCAGGAAAAAACAAATGTAGAAACAAAAAATATTCTTAAGATTTATGTAAGGATTCTTCACTTAATTTCTGTCTGATGAAGTCTATTTGAAAATTGTAAGTTCTCAAAATTTTAATGTTAAATAATAAAAGAAATTAATCAGGGATTTATCAAAAGCAGCATCTTCTGGAAGATAACTCAAGAATCACTTCATCTTTTGTGATTTTGTTTTCTGTCAAGTCAATTAATAACATATTTCTAGTATCTCCAAAATATAGCTTCTGGATCTAATGGAAAGAAATAAGTGTTTATTAATGATGTAGTTTCTCTACAAACTTGAAACACCCTTTTTGGGTGGTGTTACAAAATATGTAGTTACTAGTTGTAGAGTTAACTTTCATATATTGTAATGACCATGTAATAGATTCAAAGGAGCCTAACATATTATCATTCAATTATAGGCAGTTAGAAATAAGGTACATTGGATTCTTCGTTAGTATTTGAGCTTTGAAGATTGCCAGTATGCCATCCCACCTATTTTCTGCATGAGAAACATACCTGTAAAATATCTGGAGCAAGTCTTTGTACTAAGAAGGTTTACAGCACAGCACCTGACCTGTCAGCACACATGTGCTTGACAATGTTTTATGCCCTTATCATTTCACAATTTCTGGGTGTTCTCCTTCTTTGTTTAGTGGAGAATAGCTCCAGTTATCTGAAGACCATGCAGTTTCATCTGAGTCAGATGCCTTTCTCCTCCAATACCACCACTTCTCTCCATTTCATCTAGACCAAAAACCAAGTTCAAGGCTCAGCATGATCTAAAAATAGAAATACTATCCCTGCTGTAGGAGAAAAAAATTACCTAAATAACTGCAGGGTCTAGCTGATATGTACCTGCAGGAGCTATGGTTCTGGGAATGGATCTGGAGAGTGTTGGTCCAGGGGTTGAGATAAAGCACAGGAATTGGAAAGTGGGTTTGTTGAAATGGGCATACATTCTCATGACACAGAATTTTATTTTACAGAAAGGAGATCTGGAGGCATTGGTACAACACAGCCAGGGTGGTCCCTTAAAACTAAGGAAGGAGATACTCCAGGAAGATGTGGTGTTAAGTGCTGGTGGTGCCTCAGAGCCCCAAGGGAGGGACGAAGGTGCCCAGAGATGGAGGCATACTGGAATAGATGCATTAATTAATATCAGAGAAGCCTTTAGATAATAATTTTCCCCAGAGGCCCAGAGATGCCCACTTCATAAGCACTGAGGAATTCTCCAGGGTGGGGAGCATAGTCAGTTCTGAGAATTGGAAGGATGTGTGGGATTGAGCTTCCAAGGGTCAGTGGATATTTTACAATTCCAAGAAAGCAGCACCACCATTCAGAAGCAGAGGGGTATGTTTATTGTACTAGGAATCAAGACAAGAATGGAAGTCAAGTGCTCCTTGGGAGGTGGGGGAGATTGGAGTACATCTTTGGATTTGAGAGGAAGTACTCATGGAATGCTTATGAATGCTGCTTTAAGTGAGCCTTGTCCAAAGAGAGCTTGTCAGCAGCTCAGGCTAGAGAGCAGCAGGCCAGCTGCTAGGACCATGAGGACTGGCAGATTGTGTTGCTCCAGGTACCTTGTAAATAAGGATGCTCTGTGGACTCAGAGGAGCCCTGGTACAGAGCCACGGGTGGGTTCAGGGTCCCAGGACTGTTCACCCTTCAATAATAGCTCCTGGCTTTGTGGCAAAGCATAGCAGCATGTGATCATAGGCCTGCAAGTGACAAACAGAGTTGTCTGTCTTGACCCTGGCAGGGTCAGATCTGCAGGTGGCTAGCACAGGGCAGGCTCAGTAACAGTCCATCCCAGGATGGAAACAGCACATTGGGACTGGTTCAGGAGAACACAAAGGCAGGTGGTGCAACAGGTGTCACCTACTCCACTGCCCATACATGTCCTCCTTAGCTCACATCCAATTCCTTTCACAGAATTTCCACAACTGGGTGACAACTGAGGAGTAAGCCTACTTCAAGATGGTTAAGTTCAGTAGGTGGGTGAAAGCACATTCAGAAGTGTCTCAGAGATAAAATAAAAAGGGAAATTCTCCCATATTGCACAAAGACTGGAGTGGGGCTCGTGGTCATCCACTAGATGGAAAAAGAGAGATAGCTTTGCGACAGGGATACACACAGCCTCTTGATCCCTGATAACTGCTCTGGCTAGTTAATCAGGGCTACCCAATCAAGTGTGGGAGGCTGGAGACAAAGAAAGCAGGGGAAGAGGGAATGGATGGACGTGTAGAAGTGGGCGAAAAATGGATGGACTTTTGTTTTCCTATCAGTGCCTAGAGCACATTCACCCTGTGGGGCAACTGAGCACCCTTCAGACAGAAGGACCTGGGTGGGGGAGGCAGCCAGCCTCTGCCTTCAACCAATGCTTGCTTGAGTGTTGTGCCCATGAATGGGACAACTCTGGGAAGGTTAGAACCCATGGATGGGAAGCAGGCTTTGCACACTGTTGTGATTTGGATATGAGGTGTCCCCCAGAAGCTTATGAGTGAGATAAGGCAGGGATGTTCAGAGGGGGTATGTCGAGATCATGAGAGCTACAACCTAATTAGTGGTTCAACCCACTGATGGATTAATAATTTCAAAGGATTGCTGTGTGCAGTGGTCTCTGTAGGAAGGTAGGGTGCGGCTGCAGGAAGTAGGTCACCAGGGCAGGCCTTTGGGGTTTCTATGTGTCCCCAGGGAGAGGAGCTCTCTCTCTGCTGTCATGAACGGAGCCGCTTTCCTTCACCATGCCCTTCTGCCATGATGTTCTGCCTCCTTGGGCCTAGAGTTCCAGAGTTGGCCAACCATTGACTGAGCCTCTGAAACCAAGAGCCAAAAGAACAATTCCTCTAGGTTGTTCCAGTCAGGTATATTGGCCACAGCGATGCAAAGGTGTGGGCAGTGGGGAAGGAACTCTGCATGGCTGGGAAGCAGGGACGTCTGGACCATCAATCACATCCCTGGAAATCACAAGCCCTCCTTTTGCAAGGCACTATTTAAAGGAACTGGGGCCAGCCTGTATAGGAGGACTGTTAGAGCAGAGGGGACTCAGCATGGGCCACGAACAGATGGCTCCTTAGTATTCACCTGTGACTCAGAGTAAAGGCTCCTTTGTTTCTTTTTCTGATTGAAGGCAGCATGTTGGTCCTATACACAGGGTAAACTATAAGTGCAAGAGATTTAATTCTGGTAGTGGTCTTCAACTAAAACAAGAAAGTGACCTAGAGAATGGAAACCCTGGGTTCCTTATCTTTCATTACGGATCTACCCAAGCAGCTGGTCTTACTCTATGTGTGCTGCTATAACAAAGTACCTGAGAGTGGGAAATTTTAAAGAATAGAGAATCATTTCTCATAGTTATGAAAGCTGAGCAGTCTAAGATAAACGTTTCAGCCTCTGGGAGGGCCAGTTCCTCATGACTGTCACTGTCTACTTATCCTCAAAGGGCCGAGGATGGAAGATTAAGAGAACCAAATGCTGCATCAGCCTTTTAAATAAGGGTCTTAATCTCATTGCAAGAGGGGAGGCTTCATGGCCTGCTTACCTATTAAGGCCATACTGCTTTACATCATCCCATTGGCTGTTAGGTTTCAGCACTTGGATTTTGAAAGAGACACATTCAAACCTTAGAACCTGTTTCCCAGAAACAGGGCCTCTGATCTCTAGTGGCTCCAAGTGGCAAATGGCTCCTTAAAACTCCTTTTGTGGCAGTCCTTCCCTTTCAGCCAAACCACTTGTCATTTCTGTCTTACAGAGTCTTCTGGAAGAGTCTAACCCAGATCACACGCTTAGGAACAACCTATTCCTATAATCACAGAGTGCACACATTCTGAATTTTACATACAGGGCTTTATTTCACATGTAGATAATTTATCTACTTCATGATTTCCCATTGAGATCCTGGTTGTCCTTGTTTCCCCACACAACTTTCTAACTTCAAAATAATAAATATTTAAAAAATCAAAAGTAAGAATGTAAGAATTAACAAAATCAGCACAGTGGATCAAATCTGCTGCATGAGAAAATTCACATCATAAATATTTAGTAAGCTTTCCTCAATGTTTGGGTTCACAAGGTCCTTAGAACATACCGAGTGCCTCAGAACGTTCTCATGCTCCCCGACTGCATTATCCTTCAATTACTAGATAATGTGATTAGATTTCATGCATGCATGTGGAAATGGATAACTTGGGTGCATATATTCCTGCCTGGAAGCTAAAAAAAATATACAGCAAAATTTATTCAAAGAGTTTAAGTTTTCATAG
Source organism: Marmota marmota marmota (assembly GCF_001458135.2). Taxonomy (NCBI): domain Eukaryota; kingdom Metazoa; phylum Chordata; class Mammalia; order Rodentia; family Sciuridae; genus Marmota; species Marmota marmota. Next base: position 5,795,779 of record NW_025999927.1, read on the forward strand.
TCTGTTCTTCCTAATCATATTTTCATGTCATAAAAAAAATTTTTTAGGGGGGAAGAAACATAGAGTGTGGTCATCTATGAGTAGCTCTCCTATTAAATACTTTTCATGTAAATTTGCCCCAGGAAAAACGAGCAAATGACTTCATACAGTATTAATTAAATGCTGAACATGTTTGAGAAACTCAGACTTTTGGCGGATTTATGCAAAATTGCCATTGCAGTTAATGTCAGGACTGTAAATAGAAGTGCCACAGTCCATTAAAACTTATGAAGCCATATCAGCTCAACCAAAGTAGAGTCATCAAGGACTGGAAATGAAGAGCTGATAAATTTCATACATTGCCTTTGAGAAAGTTATGAGCTATTAATTTTACATCCTCTCTTACTAAGCAAATGGAATTAGTAATAGGGATAAACAAAAATAATTGATCTTTTGAGCATATGTTGGGGTTTGCTAAGGAAATCTGACAACTTCTTCCAAAAAATCACAAACTTTGACATTAATATCCAGCAAGGAATTCTAAGGTGCCCATATTCAAAACCATTCTCCACTAACCAGACACAGATGATTTTCTTTTGAAAGAAAACATCATCATAATAGTGTTGAGAAAAGTTCATTTTAGATCACTTTCTACATTAACTTGTAAAAAGCTTTTATTTTTTTTTTTCTTTTTCTGTGAGTCTTTCCATGTTGGGAACTTAGCAATGTTTTTCTCTCCCTGTTCTCTTTCCCCCTAGACCTCTGCCACAGATTTTGCTGGCAAAGGAAGGTCAAAGGGGTGATTTGCTCACCGAAAGGGTTGAAAGAGTTTTGTCCTCATCAGCCAGTCGTGCATTTTCCATCAAACAAGCCTTCCCAGTTTTACTTCCTCCTCTGAGTGATATGTTCCATGATCCAACTGGTCTCATATACTATGATCAACTTCCTTGCCTCATGGTTTCAATGACACAGGCACCTGGTAAAAGAGACCTGAGGAGAAAATCAGACAACTCCAGTCTGTATCTGAGCTTTGACAGCAATTCTCTTTTCTTCTTTAGTGTGTTAGTTACCTTTTCATTGCTGTGACCAAAAAAAAAACTGACACAAACAACTTAAAGAAGGCAGAAAGGTTTCAGTTCATGGTCAATGGCTTCAGTACTCAGGCCTGAGGAAGAGCACGGTGAAGGAAGGCTGCTCAGCTCATGGCAGAGGGGGTGTAGAGGGGTGGGACAGATAAACCCTTATAGGGCATGTCCCTGGTGACCTACTACCTTCTACTAGGCACGTCTCCCAGCACTCCATTCAAGTTATTAATCCATCAAATGGATTAATCCACTGAGTGTTTACAGTCCTCATAATCATTTCCTAAAAACCCAACCTCTGGACATTGGTGCATTGGGGACCATGTTTCAACACAGGAGGTTTGGGGGCCATTCCAGATCTAAGCCATAACACATAGTGAGCATGTTTTCTGTAATCATAAAGAGAGTTTTCAACCCTGGGTTGTTTTTCCATATGTGACCCTGCCACCGCGGCCATCAACTCAGGAGATGACCTCACCCAGAACTTCACATGGGAATCAAGCCCTATTTTCATGATGGCATTTCCACAAGCCCTCCCCAGTGTTGCCAATGATTGCCCTGTGTGATTCTGCCCATTTTCATTTATCTTTCTGCATTTCTGACACTGGTTCTGTGCCCACTGAGTGTCCCTCATCTCCTTACCTCCCTCTTTCCCTCTCCACCTACTATGTGCACGAGCCTCCTTCACTTCAGTGGCTGTGCCACTTACAGCACATTGCCAGCAAATGCATCTCTCTTCCAGATTGCCATGGCAGCTGTCCCTCCATAGGTCTTTTTGTAGCAGGCCATTGACTCAAAGGACTGCTGCAGGACACAGCTGGCTTCAGATTCACTGAGAGGCATGCAGTGACAGTAGACACAGCAAGTCGGTAGTGGCCATTTCTGGTTCTGGAAGCCATGGTGATGATCCCTCAGGAGTGTGGGGACTAATTTCTGGAGTGATTCTGGCTGGACACCTCCTGGCTGGGTTACTAGCTATATGCTCTGGGCTGTCACTTATATGACCTCAGCTCTTCACTGGAAGACCTTTCTCTTCACAGGTAGATCACCATCCTACTTGCCCTGGGAAAGGTTATCTTGAGAACTAAAAGGGATAGAATCATGCAGAATGGCCTCTGGTGAGTGCATACCAGATCTTGCTAGAATTATTACTCTGCGTGACCCACAACGTATTTTTTGCTCTTTTGTGTACATATGCTTAATTGTGCCTTCTAGATCCATCTGAAATGTCTCCTCAAGTCCTATTCCATCAGTTTTTATGAACAGCATTACTATCCTATCATTTTATTATATTGCCAGATATTTTTTTTATTTTTTATATGCAAACACCCACTGGAAACACACTAGTTCCTAAACTCCTCAAAAATCCAAAATAATTTATAGGAATTGTTACATAAATACTTCTAAATAAACAAATTTTATTTCAAGGACACTTTAAAAAAATACTTTCAAGAAAAGCAATGTGTAGGGGTAAACCATTGACTTTTAAAATAGGAGCTAGACAAGGATAAATTTCTGGTTATTGTTGGAAGCTTCTAGCTCATGTAGAATATGAGAATAAAGAGAAATACATAATATGTAGTGTGTGAAATATTCTTATAATGAATTCCTGGACTTAACTGACTTGTCTATTATGGTAGCTACCAGCCAAATGTTGCTGTGGAGCACTTGAGTCCAAATTGAGATTTGAGCTAAATATCAAATAGATGATGGGTTTAAAAGTCATAGAGGAAATAAGGATGATAAAATACCCCAATAACACTTTCTATTGATTATATATTTTGAATATATTGAGTTAATACTATATTAGTAAAATCAATTTCATGTCTTTCTTTCCTTTGTATGGTTAATAGAATATATTCCATCAAGTACATATTTTGCATTTTATTACTGTTGGAAAGTGCTTCTATAGACAACGAGTCACAAATAAACAGGGAATTGAATTGATTGCTAGTATGACAGGAATATAAAATGGATTATAAACATAGAAGTGACATGAAAAGCATTAAGATATGTGCCCTTCTTCATTTTTAAAAGTTTATATTATATGAAGCATCAATTATTATTTTGTTTAGTTATTGGTTTTGACTATATTTTCTCAAATTAAAAACATTTCATGTTTCTTTATCTTTCTTTGCCAAATTTTTCAAGTTTCTTAGTGTCATCCAGAGACTTTATTTGAAAGTATCTGTAGAACCCATAATAAATGTCAAGTAGACACAGTAACTCAAAGATTACAGAAAAAGATTCATTATTGAACAGCAAGGTTAATTTTAACTCACATGTTAAACATAGTTATTAAACAGTGTGTGTTTAAGGAAAAATATTTTGACCACTTATTAAATAATTATTAATTTTTTTGAAATTCATGGTGATAGCAAAATTTCAATTTTTCTTTTTATGTCTTAGATATGATTCTTTTGTCCTCTTTGATAAAATTATCAGATATGTGCTAATATTATAATAAAAAAAGGAAAGAATAATCGATCAGGTCTACCAAACCTCCAGATCATGTAAATCATGTCAGAAAAATTATATAATTGATTGACATGAGAATTAAAATATTGACTCTGTCAGGAGTTATAAAAGGCCAAGATAATTACGATAATTAACCTTCAATCTGAAGTTTGAATTATGTTGGGCTTTCTGCTGGATTAGAGGCATCAGAGTCCATTCATAAATCAAACTTGTCTGATGCAATTTACATTGATTAATTAACTATTCACTGACACAAGGAAGAACTAGGAAAATCTTCCTCCCTATGAGTACATTCATCTATCTGGGTCACTTCAAATATAGGAAATGAGACAATGAAGTAGTCAAGGAAAAGCAGCTTTGTGCTGCCAGTTGAAACTTGCTCTGAAGATGGAAGCTCCTTTTGTGGCCCTCTGTTTAGAAGAATAATTTCTCAAAGTTCAGTCGCAAAAGCACCCGGACCTCCTGCCTCACAACCCGGGGGTGGAGCCCTACAGGAGAGCTTCATTTTGCTGAACTTTGAGAGCTCTGCAGGGAGATGTGTTTGGGTCTACTTCTGTCTTCATGGGATGAGAGAATGTGTTAGCAAATCAGCAGTCAGGGAGTTTGGTGGAAAGCAGACATAGAGCATCTCCTAAGGAGTCTACTGAGAAATTCTACCCTCAGGAATGTGGGCGTCATTGCAAGACATGAGGCATGTCTTTCTTGGAGACATCTCCAGGCCACCTTCCTGAAATCACACGTGCAACTGGATGGGGAGAAAACAAAACAGGAGCACATGTGTTCTCTTTCAAAACTTGCAGAATTCATCTTTTTTTTTTTTTGCAATGGATGTTCTATTGTCCTGAATGTATTTAAAAAACAAATGCTTAAACTGCATTATTTATAAATTTATTTTGAGGATATTTTAACCATCTAATTATCTGTATGTGGAAAAACAAGATGATTTGAGAAAAAGAATTTTTTTTAACAATATAGTGTTCATTTTACACAATGCACACTGGACTCGAAAGAGAACACGGATTAGTTGTGAGTTAAAATGTGTTGTATATGTGTGTGTTTTTAAATGCCCATACACATTTTCATCTATCTCAGAGGTCATAATTCCTATTACCTATTTTATTCTACATTGTATGTGAAGTCTGTCCAGTGTACAATTTAAAATTGGATCTAAATAAACAAAAAACTGATTAAAATAGGCACTAAAGAAACAATAGGTTAAGAAAATGGCATTTATAACTTCATAGCCAGAAAATTATAGACTGTGCCTGAGTCTTAGAATCTAGCATAAAACTGGGGCTTTCAAAAATAGTAGAATTATTTAATTAAATTTAAGAGAGAAATGCTGCACTTAATTCTTTAGGGGCAATACTTGCTAAAAATGGTATATTAATTAAAAATAAATTGCAGTGAATTTCCTTTGGAAGTACAAATGATATTGAAACTTAATACCTTGTTAGTTTACCATGATTAAAATTCTTTTCCTTTTTTATCTTGCCAACAACAGAGTATTAATGGCTAATTCACAGGTGCATATTAACACACCTTCTCTTTTCCTCAGTTCAATTACAGTTGAATATAAGGAGGACAGAAGACACTGGTTTGTTTTTTCCTTTTTTTTTTTTAATTATACGTTGAAATCCAGGAACTGTCTCCTCAAAATATCGCATCCTGGTGTGTTGTTTATTTTAAATCAAAAGAATTTAAAGAGCAGCAGGTGCCAGAAGGGACTTCTGCTATCTCTTTGTCTGCTTAAAGTCTGGGCCCAGCAAGGAAGAAAACATTACTGCTAGCTCCGACCCTGAGTTTTCATGAGCTATACTCCTGTCACAGGAAGACTGTGGTCGGCCAACACACCTGCACTGACTTCTGTCACCACCTCTGCCTTCCATTTTGGTCCCATTCAGTGTTCCAAATCATTCACAATCATTGTCTGCTATGTAGGCCCAATGGGCTTCGTCCCAGGCCAGCATGTGTTTCTCAAGCCCCTTAAGTTCCCTACTATTGATTTGCTATCCCCCTAGAAACTGACTCTATCCTGCATCTCCCACTCCCTGGTGGAGAAGAGGAGCATCATCCCCGAATCTCGTCAGGCTCACTGCACCCCTTCATATAATGAGGTTCTTTCACCCTACTTCCTCTATCACCAGAGTACTCAATGAACCTTCACAAGGCAAAAGAGGTGTTTCCCTGCACTCCTACAACATCAAACATAAGCTTTTAGTACAGATTACATAAAAATACAACCTTTCCTTATTCTCCCAGCTGTTCCTGGGGGCTCAGGTATAGAGCAGCAGGGGAACACACTAACTAACTAAGCCCCATGAAGTGCTTAGCATTTCCATTTGCTGATTTTTAAAATTATTTTGTTCTACCACATCATACCACTAAACACACTCTTAAATACATTTTTTTTCTGGTTGTAAAAGTGTAAATATGTGCTCTCTGCCAGCTGTGCCCTCACAGTGTGATTTCCACCCTTCAGACATCCTCTCTCTTGGCCACTGCCCCTGTCCTAGAAGTCAGATCTCTGCCTGGCTCATTCAGAGCTTAAAAAAAAATCTGCAGAGTGAATGAATAATGAATGGACATGAAGGATACATATGTATGCATTATTCAAGTGTTTTCCCACAAATAGATAATTTATTTGTACATTAAGAGGGAAAGGATGACAAGTTTGTTTTGCCAAATTAGGTCATCATTTTGAATTTACTCATTCACTTGAAGCAGTTACTGAGTGATGACGGATGCATCTTCCACTAAAGCAGTGCAATCTGCTCATGACCCAATTCCTATGTGGTATGAGAGACTGACTTCTAAAATATCTCACTGACCAAAGCAGGAGGCAAAAATCTTCAAAACTCCATGTGTGTGCTTTACAATATATATATATATATATATATATATATATATATATATATATATATATATATATATATGTTTTGCTGAATGTTTAGAAAGGTAGTCACACAGTGTGGTCATGAGGAATATTAAGTTGAGCTGCCTCTATTTTTTTTTTTAAGTAGGATCTTACCTTGGGTTAGGATCCTTTGTCCTAGTTCTCAATCATTCATAACCTCATAGATTTGTTTGCAACACAGTCTTGTCTTTTCTCTAGAATGTATGCAGATACATTTGAATCATCATTTTACCCTTAAACATATAGCACAAATAGAATGAAAATAGCCTAAATAGTATGAAGTAAACACAAAAATAACTTAGTTCAAAATTATTTGAACTCTGATTCAAGTTTTTTTTTTTATCAAATATGTGCTTATGAACTTCCACTTTGAACTGGAAAATTAAAGTTAATCATTACCTAATGGGGAATCTCTTTTGACACACCCTAGTGTATATTTGTTTTTTATCTGCACGTATGCATTGTTATTTACAAATATCAGCATATAGGTACATACACCTACATACTTTCATGGAAGCAAAGTGAACATACTTCTCTGAGACTTAATATTTTCATTTTACAGTAGAATAGCATAAGTGTATTTCGTTGTCAATATATGTACATTGACCTTATTCACCAAAATGACAGTTTATCTTTCCTAAGTATATCTGTAGGAAAATAGTATCAACTGCTTTAACCCCCAAATGTTAGTAGCTTAAATAAATAAAAGCTTATTTCTTGTCACAGAAAATCCAATCTCTTGTAAATGATCTATTCAAGACTTGATTTCAAACCTGAGTTCTCTCCATAGTGTGGCTTTGTCACTCTTAGAGTTGATCACAAGGTCTCTTCCATGAGACCTATGGACAAGTCACAGGGAGGATAAAACATGGGAAATTCAAGTACATCCCTACTTTAATCCCCCTTCAACTGGCTATAACTCAGTTATATGGAACCCTAATCTACCAGGGAAATAGAAATATAGGCAAGTGATTAAGAGAAAGATAATGCAGAGTTGATTATTATCTACCAGTTTCTGCAACAAGGACTATGGTTATGCTCTTATTTATTTAATAATCTATTACATGTTCTTTTGATTTTTTTTTAACACGACACGACTAAGGTCGCTACAATGAATACACACAAATGTCTCTGAACACACATTCCATTTTTCTGTGGAATATTTCAAACTGGTGGGATGAGTAGTTTACAGACATTAATGTACACTTTCAGATTATTTCCCAATAATTGCATGCTGGTTTATGTTTACACCAGCCAGGCATGACAGTGGTCAGTCATCTCGTTAAGTGCCTATGGTATTCAGTCCATATCACTGAATTCTGTCAGTCTAGAAGTTTGAGGGGGAGGCTTGGCCACTTCTCCAGTGTTTTTATAGAGACAAACTTGACAGCTGCCCATGCATTTGTCCCATCAGTCCTCTGCATTTACCCATCACAGAGACTCACATTTTATAGGAGACTATTGTAGCCTAAGGCCAAGCGCTAAGCTAGATTTGGACTCTCCTAGAGACTGGCTCCATCTGCATTATTTATTGTTTTCTCCAAATGGGTATGTTAACTACTCTTCCTACATTGAAGATTACATCTGTTAGAATGAATGTCTGTGCATTAATTTTACTGTACAATCAAACTTATTTTGTTAAAACATGAATTACAACAGCTAACTAAGCAGATGAAATATTAGATGGCAAAACATTAAAGTCATCTCACAGGTGCCCTGTCCAGAACTCTAGGCTTTTCATCTTTAGTTATATTTATGGATTTTATAGAGATATTGAACATTAGCATAATACTTACCAGAGAACATATTACAGTGTTAAAATTTAGAAAAACATAAAGTATAAGAAGGAAAAACTCTTGCCAATACTATTTTATAATATCCTTCCACATGTAAATATTTAAAGATAAATTTTCCATAACCTGTATAATGCAGGCAAAATGTATTTAACACTTCAAATCACATTTCTACTAGTCTGAATTTGACTCTTTCACTTAAACTTATAACATGAGCATATATTTCTGAATTAAATGTTCTTTGCCTGTGTGCCTTTAATTCATGTTTACTAATCTGCTTTATGAAACTAATTAATATGCTTTTAGTGGTGATTTAGTCCTTGTTTTTAGTGGCAATTTAGTCCTTGTTTTTAGTAGTGATTTAGTCCTTGCTTTTTAGCATGTAAATGCTAATAAGAAAAACATCTTTAGTAATATCCCATGTTCTGTATTATTGATTTGTATGTGATAAAGCCTTATCATAAATGAGTGTTCTGTTGGTTGTTCTGAGATCAAGTATGTGCAAACAGCCTACTTCCTTTCTCCCTTTACCATCCTCCTTTCTTTTCATAACCTTTCACAGATATTTTAGTACCAAGAACTATTTGGCACTGAGGATTAAATAGGAAAAAACAGAGTTTTTCTTGGAGCTGTGCATTTTGCATTGTATTTGTGGAAGTAAATCAATGAACATATCTCAAAGGTGTGCCCACGTTTTAAGACTGTTTGCTGTCAACTTAAAAATGGAATAAAAAGATCTGTGCAATTTTAAGAATAGAAAAAAGTCACTTCAGCTTACTTGGTAGCTCCCTTTCACTGAACTAAATCTGATACAGGGGGTTTCACTTCTGCAGTGGGGTGAGGGGTCCCAGATAATAGCTGGGAGCTGAGAGAGGAGGAGTCTGCTGCATTAATCTAGGCATGAAAGAATTAGCCTCTGTTATCAACTGCCTGGCAGTGGGAATGGTGTAAAGGGAGAGTTCTGAAAATATCTACTGAAGATCAGAGGAATGGATTTTGCCGAAATGTTTTTAGTCAGAGAGTAAGGGAAAGGAGGAATGCAAGCATACTAGCCCGAAATAGTTGGGTGTGAATCCAATGGCAGAGATAATAGGGACGGAGGTGTGGGTTTAGGAGTGAAAATCAAAAAGTTCCCTTTGGACATTATAGGGGTGAAGTATCTTTACATAATCAACTGGAGATGCAGAGGCCGTGGTTGGATTTACAATCCTGGAGCTCACTTAAGTGGTTTATGGTAGAGATAAAACTATGGGAATCATTAGCAAGTCGATGGTGTTGCAGTTCACAGGGATGATGACATCATTTAAAGACTGAAGGCAGAGAAACAAAGAGGGCAGACTGCTCCCAGGGGAAACTTGATGTTGTGAGCAAGATCAGTACCAGGGAACTAACGCAGGAAGGAGGCCAGTAAGAGTAAGAATGGAGAGCACCGGGAGAGAGCCTGCCATGGAGGTCAAGAGCAGAGAGTGGCGACAGCATCAGTGGAACTATCCAGTTGAATGAAAGCAAACAGGGATGCTCATGGGAGTTTAGAATAAGACATGACCTGTAACTCTATTGCTGCTTATCCACTGTATGGAATGATAGCTCCATTAATAACAGCTCCCCAAAATTGACAGGAAAAAAAAACAAAAATGGGCAAGGCAAGACTTCCACAGCCAAAGTTAGATTCTATACTATTCATGGAATATTGGAGTCAGACCCAGATTTTTGTGCACATATTAACATTTTTCATGGTATTAGTGATGCTATAATGTTTGAACACTAGAATAGTTTTTTTTTGACATAAAAGAATACCATCAAAATAGTAAAAAATTAGATTGATTTGTGGATCAAGGAAGCAATTAGGTTCCATAAATTCATGTAGGATGGTCTATCACATTGGGTGCTTCTCCCCCCCACCCAAATGCTTGGAAATATTTGAGGCACTTTGGGGGTAGAGATTAAACCCTAGGAAATGAGGAGTTGATGAATGAAAGATGCATTTCTAGATATCCTAATATGGGGAGCAGGCCTTTGTTTAAAAATAGCAACTAACTAATTGTTCAAATTTGCGGATTTATCCAGTTAGCTGTACTAATACACAGACCTATTCTGACACACTGTTGTAATGGATGTGATTATGTAAATTATGAAGAAACCATTGTCTAGGTTTTTTTGCATTATTTGTCAGACATAGACTCTGACAAAAAAAGAAAGTGACGTAAAGCCAAGCCTGTAGCTCAACTGTAAGAAGGATTCCTTTGTAATTCAGGGAGGTTAGTTCTCAGGCACATCTTGCCTGAGCAATTTGGAAACTTGCATGTAAACATAATCTATAATATACCCATGATACAATCTATATATGTGCTAGGACTTGGCATCAGAAATCACCATTGCATTTCAACACCAGGTTTGTTCTCCTCTTGGAACCCTGGGTGAACAATCCATAAAATAGTGAAAGTTACACAACTATCTTAGATATTGAACTATTTCTCCAGAAAGAAGAAAGTAAACCCCCTTCTTCTATAATTCTTAAATAGGTGAATCTAGTTTCTAATTTTGTTTTTCATATTTTTTCCAGTTATTATTTATTATTTAACATATTTGAAATTCATATACCATTGAAATGATTCCTAGGGCCAGGTGGTCATTGCCTCTTACTCCCCCAGAAACTGTGACCCGGGCTCCATGCCCAGTAGGTCACCCAGTTTTGCAAGTGTTCCCTGATGACTGGGCCCTATGGAAAGGGGTCAGGCTTCTGCATTCTCTCTTCAAAAGCCTGAAGCAAGTTGAGTCTTTGATTTGTGCTAGAGGTCACCTGGTGGAGAAAGCAGATGTTCCTCCCTATAGAGAAGAACACATTTTTTTTAAACTATATAACTGCTTTGGACCATTTCCAAAAAAATCATACATTTTGGAGTAAAGTAAAAATAACTTTGAAATTAGGAGGGACTGAAACAAGCATGGCCCAAGCTACAGACTTCAGATTGAGCAGATCAGACATTGACAGGATCTGGAAATCAGAGCTGCATTAACAGTTATGAAGACCTTGAGGCTTTTGGTGATAAAACTCAAGAATTGCAAAGTTTCAGGAACTGAAGAACCCTAGTTAATTGTTCTCACCACTGTTGCTAGAAAAAAAAAACATTGTCATGATCTACTGAATCTTTTCTGTTTAACATTTTAAAAAAAGTATTAGCATATATTGATTGTCCATATGAATGAGGTTTGGTTTGCTATTTCAATATATGCCCACAGCACATGCTGATCAAATCCAGCTACTGACCCCCTTCTACCCTTAACTTTCCTGAACTGTTTGGCAGCAGTTGACACTATTCTCTTCAGAACCTTCTTTTCTCTGAAAGCTGCAGCTTTTCCATTGTTCTCTATTTCAATACATGATATGAATTTTCCCTATTAGTAAAATCAGAGTTTCATAAAATACTCAGCCTTCACACTTCCCACATCAGCGTCTATTGATTATATGTCCTAACTAGCTCCAGAATACATCTGCTTCTCTCTGTCCCTACTGTCACTGCCAGTGGACCTCTGCATTCAGTTTTCCTCTCATCATTCAGCTGGTCACTGTGCTGACAAGGTAACCTTGGCACATCTGTTCATCTTAGCACTTTCTTGTAACACTCTGATGGCTCTGAGTTTTCTTTGGAAAGAAAATGCAAAGTTCTCTCCCTACTCTTCACCTGCTGATGATCTGTGCCTCCACTTCTCTTCACCACAGGATTATCTCACCCCGGATGACCTGCCAACATCCTCACCACTTCTTCTTTGCAGTCTCTCTAGCAGCCAGTCTCTAGAAGTTCTTGGAGTATCCCATATGTCATGTGTTCTATCTCATCTTGAGAATTTGGATCTCTTTATATTTTCCATTTTTGGTGTGCATGTGTCCATGCCTATTATGCTTTTGTTCAAATATTCAGTTAACATATAATAAACCACAATATTTAACTCCTTAGGGAGTACTTTTAACTGCTCTGAAAAGGTAAAACCATCAGTTTCTCTGTGCTTGAACCCATCACACCTGTCACTTTATTTGGCTTCTCTCCTTCCCTTCTGACCAGCGGTCCCATCCAGGTGACACAGATGTCTAATGTGAGACAGCACAGCACATCACAGAATATCAACAGATTAGACAAATGACAGTTTAGAAAGACCCATTTGCAGAATATAATAGAAAACTGATTACCTACAATACATCTAGGTAAATATGGACACCAACTCAAGATGGGAAGATCCAATCTGACAAAAATTCTTATTTTTTTAGTCAGGAGTTATGATTTGTGAGTGACTATGAATTGCTAACATATTTTTAGAACACAACTAGAACTTATTATCAGAATAAAAATGCATGTGCTTTTTGATTTGCCAATTCTGATTTTAGGAATCCTTTGTGAACATTAATTTGTGCACAGAGAGCTACATACAAAGATGCTCACTGTGTCCTAATCATAAAAGATCTCCCAACAAAAGTGCATGTGCAAATGTGCAGTTGAATGAATTACAAAAAGTACATAGTGTGAAAAACTCAACAGCTCATCAGAGAAAGGCAAACGCTTTGTAGGTCTTAAAACAGAAAGTTCTTCAAGATGGATTTTCAATTGATAAGAGCAAATTGCATAGCAACATATTAAGATGTTCACCTTGGAAAACGTGTGTCTGCATGTACACGTGTTACAAATAAAAAATAATGTCATTATATAGTAAATTTATTTTAAATTTTCTTCTATGTACAAATAGAAGTTTTGCTACATTAACATCATCTTCTTTAAAATCCCCTTTATGTTACTGTAGTATCATGGTTATAAATTTACAGAGATAATTTACTGATGTAACAAGAGAACAAATCCAGAAGCAGTAGTTGCAGATGTGGAGTCAATGCATGTGGGGTAACACAGGAGTCGCCAATGGTGGTGTGACATTTGGTTATTCACATGGAAAAAAGTCACTGCATTCCTGTGTCAATTCCATGTTGTTTTATGGTTTAAATGTATAAAGTATAAGCACAAAATTATAAAACCAAAATGTAAAATCAGTAGATTTCATTACATTAAGAATTTCTGCCTATTAAAAGGATGTAAGAAGCTCAGCAGGACAAAATACTCCCTGGGATATTTGTATAATATAATACTCCCCATGTTTAGTGCCCAGGAACTTCAAAAACTCCAGTAAGAATCAAAACCCAGGGCTGGCATGTGGCTCAGTGGTATCGCACCTGCCTAGCATGTGTGAGGCTCTGGGCTCCATCCTCAGTACCACATAAAAAAATTAAATAAATTTATTTTAAAAAGCCAAAAACATGTCTGGAAGAAAAATTAAAACCTCAGTGAGGTACTATTCTACACAAATCAATTTTAAAACAAGTAGACGTTCTTTATATCATGTACTGACCCTGATGCCAAGCAGGGGGTATGCTCATGCATTGGAGTCATGTAAACTAAACATAGTACCACAGAAAACGGTTCTGATTCTAGTGAAGTGGCGCATCCACATATGATTGTGCCAGCAGTTCCACTCCTCACAATTTATCATTGGTGAACTCTTGTGTTCTAGCACCATATGCACTGGCAAAAATAAAGTATAATTTATAATAGAAAAATTCCTGTAAACAAAGTAAAGGTTTGCTGAAGTAGAACATATACTATTATTAAAATGATACCAGGGGATTATAGCAATGATAATGAGTGAAATATATATAAATCTTGTTATTTATGTCTAAAACTTACTAAAATCCAAGATGATTCCATTTTGATAAAGAATACAGGCATGCCATGCATAACAATATATTTTTAAGGATATAGTATAAGTGGCTATAAAGAGAATAAAGGGAATAACTAAGTCAAAATCTAGGAATCTGGTTCCCTGTGGAGAGAGTGGGAAAGAAAAGACAAATGGGCAAGATAGACATGGAGCTTTCAGGCTGCTCCTCACACATGCCAGTCATCTTACCAGAATTCTTTAAACAGTGTATATTTAACCATTCTTTTTCTGTTTTTTCTTTCTTTCTCTACAGTTTATTTATGTAGATAAATCTCATTTCTCAAATACATAGATTAATAGTGTTGACATAAAACTCACTGGATTTTAAAATTCCCTTCTGGAATGTAATAACCATGAAATATGCATAATTTAAAGTTAAACTCTTGGTGGAAGAATTATGAGTTAAGGTACTCCATGCATACACTCAGAGCTTACAACATATTCATTTTTCATTCATGAAATGCTGGTTGATTACTTACTACAGGCTAGCCCCCAAATAAAGCAGAGAAGATAGTGACACAGATCACATTTGGGCTTCTACACAATGCTAGACTAACAAGGAAGTCCTGTTTTATAGGTGTTGACAGAAATAAGTTCTTTAGATTTCCAAAATATCATGCAATTAAGAATGTATGTAAGGCAGGTGTTGTAATTGCCTCTGTAAATCCAGCAACTTTGAGGCCGAGGCAGAAGGATCACAAGTTTGAGCCCAATTTGGACAACCTAGAAAAGACCCTTTCTTAAAATAAAAAATAAGAAGAGTACTGGAAAAAGGATGGGGGAGGGTATAAGAATAAATATATCTAAAGTAAAAAAATGTGTATTTCCCCAACAAAATTATCCCTTTCCTTTAAAGCCTTTACTTTGAGACATCAAAGTTATCTTTTAAAAACAATCTGTTTCTGTGTTACAGTATTGGAGTGAATTATTATAGCACATCATGATCAATCAATAAATATTTAAATATCTTCAATTATACTTAAGAATACAGTATTCTATAATGCTTTGCTCCTCTAGTACTACTAACAGTACATCTTTGAACAATTATTTTACTGAAATTTTGAGTTTCTGTCGTCTGGTTTTCTTCTTTCCCAAATGTGCATGTGTGTGCACCTGTGTGTGTGTGTGTGTGTGTGTGTGTGTGCGCGCGCGCATTCACATATCTGAGTGTCAAATTAGTAAGTGTATTCATTCTGTTTTTCATTTTTTAACTCTTCAGAAGTAGTAATCTCCCATTTGTGACATTATCAATCCTCCCCAAGCTCCCAATTATGATGTCACTATGCGGAGAAGCAATTAGTGAAGCAGCAATGATTTTTCTGAGCCAACTTTTCTGTATTCTAGCAAATGTTTCTGGTAATAAACAATAGGAAAATAATAAAAATGCAAAACTGAATATTTGCAATGTCTCCTCAGAATAATTTCCTATTCCATAGGATTCTTCTTCCAAATTTCTTTAGCTTTTGCGCTGTGTTGCTGTTTGAGTGAAAGCCAGGATGCAGAAGAATGAGGACAGTGAAGTTGAATCCAAAGTGTGCTTGTCTCACTGAAACTCAGCACTGGGTACAAACTAAATACGTGAGAGTCCTCACGGTGGCAGATTTAGTTGATTAAGCATTAGAAATTTAATTTTGGAGAGTTAAGCTAATAACTTTGAGAATGGTTGCCATTTGAAGATTCATACCTATAAATACACATCGATAGCATACAATTCATAAATGGGTTTCCTACTGGGTATGAAACCCTTGGCACAATTTCTGGGTGGCCATGGTTAGGCATTGGAGGTGTGTGAATTTTAAATATGTCCAATTGTGCATAAACTCTGGAAAGATGGGGATAATATAAATAGAAACTAAGATTTACCTATTTAAGAATTTCTAAATATAAGGATTTTTTTTCCTGTTTTTGTTTTGTTTGTGGGGCTGGAAATTGAACCCAGGTCCTCACACATGCAAGACAAGGGCCTCTGTCACTGAGCAAGATCCCCAGCCCCCAAAATGCAAAGGTCAAGTTTCGAAGGGATTGGTTTCCATTATCATTAATTGATACCTCTATAGATCTTTGCTAAATTAAGGAACAGCAGACAGATCTGGGGGAAAATGACATCTTGATTCCACACACATTATAAACCAAATCATTTACAAACTGTAGATGACACTTTTAGAGAAGTTTCCAAATTTCCCAAATTCGTGATGACTAAGAATATTACCATCAATGTTTCTTCAATTACAAATGAGTATTTCTTCCAATGGAACTGACATGCTTTTTTTAAGGACATTTTTGTTATTGTTAGAGATCGGGACAGATATGACACAAAATTTTCAGGCAAAAATGTCAGCTAGTTCTTGGGGAGGAAATAGCTGATTCATCGTTTTGTTAAACAACTTCTATTGCATATTTAGTGGAACTCCAAAAACCATTCTCGAAAACAATGCTAAGAACCGTGGCCACTCTGCACCCTCATTCTGCATTTGAAGAAGCAGACAGTGGCAGAAAACAGTGTGCTTAAGAATTACAGTAAAGTATCTGTCCGTGTTGACAACCGTATCAATCACATTTATGATCAGAAATTCAGATGATGTCTTCTAGATGTAAGGGAGTTCACAGTGGAATGGAAGGTCCTTATTTTGACTTTCCCTCACATTTATCATCCGAGAGTCTCCTCCCTCAAGGAGGGTCAAACTGTCATGTCCTGAGTGCCAAGGGTGAGAAGCCTTGTGGCCCACCCATTGCAGGGCTCCCTGGGTTGTTTTGAGGTCTTCAGCCTCTCCTGTGTTCCCACTACTGGAGGGGAGAGAAGTGGGTAGAGAAGAGCTAAGGAGGAAAGTGCACCCCTCCTCTTTGGTCCCTGTCTAACCTGAGGATAAATATTAACCACCGCAGAGCTTAGGTCTGCTGTCTGGTTTTATGAAATCTTTATGGTGTTTGGTTTTGCATTTGAGTCCTTAACCTAGTTGAGTTGGTTTGGGTAAATGATGAGAGACAGGGCCTTGTCTCATCCTTCTGCATGTGTACACCCAGTTTTCCCCAGCACCATTGACCAATGAGAGAGCACCCTTGCCCATGCATGTGTCTTTGGCACCTTCATCAAGAATCATTCAGCTGTGTGTGAGTTTGTTCCTGGGTCTTCCTCATAAAGTAAAGCTAAATGCTTGAGAGGATGAATCACCTCAGTGTCCTGAGTTGATCATTACACAATGCATAAATGTATGAAAATATCACACTCAACCTTATAAAGAGACACAATTATTACTTGTCATTACACCATGGAGTATTACGCAGCACTAAAAAATGACAAAATCATAGAATTTGCAGGGAAATGGATGGCACTAGAGCAGATTATGCTTAGTGAAGCTAGCCAATCCCTAAAAAACAAATACCAAATGTCTTCTTTGATATAATGAGAGCAACTAAGAACAGAGCAGGGAGGAAGAGCAGGAAGAAAAGATTAACATTAAACAGATACATGAGGTGGGA
>NW_025999927.1:5814357-5816421 GCF_001458135.2 Marmota marmota marmota
TTGCATGGTAATGGAGGGAGACCCTCATTGTTATACAAAATTACATATAAGAGGTTGTGAGGGGAATGGGAAAATAAACAAGGAGAAATATGAATTACAGTGGATGGGGTAGAGAGAGAAGATGGGAGGGGAGGGAGGGGGGATGGTAGAGGATAGGAAAGGTAGCAGAATACAACAGTTACTAATAGGGCATTATGTAAAAATGTGGATGTGTAACTGATGTGATTCTGCAATCTGTATTTGGGGTAAAATTGGGAGTTCATAACAAACTTGAAGAAAATGGAATAGAATGATATTAGAGACAATTTAAATTTCAAACTAGATAAAGGCTAGGTCTTGACACCCTTGGGGCTCAGCCACATGCTAGTTCCTGTAATGACAGAGCGGTTCTCCTTTTATGTGAAGGCAGTATCACCACTCCCCTAATTTCATGTGCACCATGAAAAGACCTTCACTCTTCCTTAAACAGGGCTGGGGAGTAATCCCACCTCAGCCACTCTCCAGACTAGCTTCATAGTGCAATCCCAGAGCTGCCTGCCCTGACCATGTGACCCTGCTAAGCAGCCCATCAGAACCCAATGAACTAACTGCTCAGAGTTCAGGCTCATGTAGGATCTGTTATACTTTTCTAACTTGGTGCAACCCATTTTTGTAAACTTATATTCATTATAAGTTAGGATGCTTGCTTTTCCTGGTTTTGATTGGTCAAGTTGAGAACAATTGTTAAAAAGAATACAGTGACATAGCAACAATTAGTCCAAAGTGATATTTGAAAGCGACTTTTGCACTTGCAAAATAACAGACCATGCAGCCTCTACCATAGTCATTATGTTTTAACAATTTTGAAGCCAAATTTCGATCAGCCTCCTAATTTCTCCAAGTAAATCAGTTTTAGTCTGAAGAACAGTTTTTATAAGCAGAGTCTCAGAAGAAGAGCTCATACCTGCACAATGTCAAGGGCATTAACCCGTGAGAGAAGTGAGGCTCAGAGTCTACATTATGTGCCAAAAGCCAGGAGAGTGGGGAGCTAGGATTCAAAATCAGTTCACTGTCACTCCAGAGCACACTGCCTTATAAATTCCTCACTAAACATAGCCTTCCCTTAGCATGTCAACTGTGTGCAGCAATATTATACACGTGCCATGGTCAAATAGAACCATGGGTTTTTCATGTCTCCAAATAAGTCTGTTTAATCCATCCAAATTCAATTCAGCCCTCATTTATTGATGTCCTATTGGTTCCGGGTAGCTGTATAAAAATGACCAGAGAAAAATAAGAAGTTTGGAAAGAAAGCAGAAGGGATGTTCTTTCTGTCCCTGGCTCAGATGCCGTATTTCCTGCATGTGACAGTTTTCCAGTTACCTGGGGTAGCACTTTGAAAATCCAGTAAAGCAGAAGTAATGGCCATGTAACTTGTGAATTCCAGTGAGACAGCATTGGCATGACACACAGGTCTTTACTGTCTGTATGTCAATTCAGAATTCCTGAAGTTCTCACTATGAAAGGCACAACTTCCAACCTGAAACCATGGAACTGCTAATTAGTAAGAAAATGGCTTTCAGGAGAAAATAATAAACACATATACACTACTACATTTTTACTGAGAAATTCTTCCTCTTCCCATGTGAGAAAATGGGAATTTTCTCGAACTAACGTAGAACATGATGTATGTGTCTGAGAAGTCACTTTAAATTGTAGGATTTGGTGATGAAAATGTTTACACTGATTATAGCCTGTGGAAAGCCATAAATACAAATTAATTTAACCCAGAATTAAATGATTTAGGATGGTAGGAAATGAGGGGGAGGAAACAACCTTTGAAATGCACACTCTGATCTTCATCTTCCTCCTGGTAATCTCGGTTTCTCTAAATATCCTCTTGGAGAAAGAGATTGAATCTTTCTAAAGGCACATTTTAAACTTGTTATTATGCTTTTCCTATTTCATTAATTTTTTTCTCACTGTATAACATATGTTTTCATTTATGTTGTGAAGTGAGGGTGAGAGAGAGAGAGAGAGAGAGAGAGAGAGAGAGAGAGAGAGAGAGAGAGAGAGAGAGAGCAG